>NC_080164.1:184448857-184573626 GCF_950295315.1 Erinaceus europaeus | reverse complement strand
CCTCTGCCTCTCCCTCTCCCTCTGCCTCTGCCTCTCCCTCTCCCTCTCCCTCTGCCTCTCCCTCTCCCTCTGCCTCTCCCTCTCCCTCCCCCTCTCCCTCTCCCTCTCCCTCTCCCTCTCCCTCTCCCTCTGCCTCTGCCTCTCCCTCTCCCTCTCCCTCTGCCTCTCCCTCTCCCTCTGCCTCTCCCTCTCCCTCTGCCTCTCCCTCTCCCTCTCCCTCTGCCTCTCCCTCTCCCTCTCCCTCTGCCTCTCCCTCTCCCTCTGCCTCTGCCTCTCCCTCTCCCTCTGCCTCTCCCTCTCCCTCTGCCTCTCCCTCTCCCTCTCCCTCTCCCTCTGCCTCTCCCTCTCCCTCTGCCTCTCCCTCTCCCTCTGCCTCTCCCTCTGCCTCTCCCTCTCCCTCTCCCTCTCCCTCTCCCTCTCCCTCTCCCTCTCCCTCTCCCTCTCCCTCTGCCTCTCCCTCTCCCTCTGCCTCTCCCTCTCCCTCTCCCTCTCCCTCTCCCTCTCCCTCTCCCTCTCCCTCTGCCTCTGCCTCTCCCTCTGCCTCTCCCTCTCCCTCTCCCTCTCCCTCTCCCTCTCCCTCTGCCTCTGCCTCTCCCTCTGCCTCTCCCTCTCCCTCTCCCTCTCCCTCTCCCTCTCCCTCTCCCTCTGCCTCTGCCTCTCCCTCTGCCTCTCCCTCTCCCTCTCCCTCTCCCTCTGCCTCTCCCTCTGCCTCTGTCTCTCCCTCTCCCTCTCCCTCTGCCTCTGCCTCTGCCTCTGCCTCTCCCTCTCCCTCTGCCTCTCCCTCTCCCTCTCCCTCTCCCTCTACCTCCCCTCTTGGATTTCTGACCATCTCTATCCCATAAATAATTAGAAGAAAGTAAAATGTGCTCCTTCCTTTAAAAAGAAAAAACAAACACCACCTTTCATTAGCTCAGCCAAGTTGCTAGAATATAGTAACTGTGGTGACTTGGCTGAATTTCCAAGCAACAACTTGCACTTCTTCCCCTCCCTCCCTCCTTCCCTCCCTCCTTTTCTTTCTTGTTATTAGATAGGACAGAGACATACTGAGTGGGGAGACGAAGAGAGACACTTGTGAAGCTCTCCCCCTGTAGGTGGGCAATGGGGCCTCAAACCCGGGTCCTTGTGCACTGTAATGTGTGCGCTCTACCAGGTGCACCACCGCCTGTTCCCAGCAGTCTGGTTCTTTTTTTTTTTTAATATTTTCCCTTTTGTTGCCCTTGTTGTTTTTCGTTGTTGTTGTTGTTGATGTTATCGTTGTTGGATAGGACAGAGAGACATGGAGAGAGGAGGGGGAGACAGAGGGGGGAGAGAAAGACAGACACCTGCAGACCTGCTGCACCCACCGCCTGTGAAGCGACTCCCCTGCAGGTGGGGAACCGGGATCCTCATGCCCATCCTTGGGCTTTGCGCCACCTGCGCTTACCCCGCTGCGCCGCCGTCCGGCTCCCAGCAGTCTGGTTCTTAACGTTGGTGATGGTCTCCCAGTCAGTCAGAGTTCTGCTTGCTTAGACAGTCGAGGCGAGCAGTGTCCCGGTAACAACATGGCGTTCGCCTGGGGCCTCGCCCCTGGCCAGGGGACGAGAGGTGACACGGAGACAGCATGAGACGGACCCTTTCCTGAGCACCCCTCACCGAGTGCCTGCTGGGTGCTGGGTGCTGGCGCCAGCCGTCTGCCCGAGGCTCATCTGGAAGTGGTCGTGTACAGGAAGAAGAGCCAGTAGGGGCCGCGGAGGCCGGGCGCGAACGTGGGAGCCCGGTGCTGGACACTGTCGGTCGGGGCCAGAACCGGGCCTGGGAGGGGGCCCCCGAGGCTCGGGCCGGGGCCGTTGCTCCCCGTGCCGTGGGTGGTGTCGGCGTCTGCGGGCGGTTCCCTGCCATGTCCTTGTGAGGGAGACTGAAGGTTTTCGGACGGAACCGGGAGTCTTGAGAGTAGGTGCCCTCACGTGGCGCCCGGCAGGCGGCTGGGAGGCGAGACACCAAAGAGCGCGGGGTCTAGCCCCTGGCTCCACCTTCGGCTGGGGTGGGCGGGCTTCACGGCAGTGGGGCAGTGCTGCAGGTGTCTCTCCCTCGGTCTGTCAGAGGAAAGAAAAAGGAGGGACAGACGGAAGCTGCCGCCAACAGTGGAGTCTGCGGGCACCAAGTCACAGCGGCCACTCTGGTGGGAAGAAATGAAGAAATGAAGAGACGGGAAGCTGCAGAACGGCTGGAGAAGTCAGTCGCGGGAAGTGGACCCGCGGGTGGTGATGCTGCTGTCAGGCAGATACAGAGCAGAGACCCTCACGGGGGGACGGTCCGCGTGTCACAGCGACACCGTAAGCCCGAGTGTCTTTTGCACCAAGTGCCAAAGCTTCAAGATGTGCAGAAGAAAAAGGACACCGATCAGAGGAGGAACACCCCCTCTCCTGCTCACACCCGACTCAGCTGTGCTTTGCCGGATTCGGGGAGCTCCCCAGCATCTGGGGCAGGCCGGGTTCGCGAGGCCGCCCCTCTGCACTCCGGCCCCTGAACACCTGTCTGCAGCCCAGGGGCCAAGGCGGTGGGGCGGGGAGCCTCACGGGGGGCTGCGGCCGGTGGGCGTCCTGGTCTCACGTGGACTCTGACGCCGAGCCCGTGGTGCCCACCTCTGGGGCCCAGTCAGGCCCCTCTGGGCTTCTCTCCAGGGCGGAGGCAGCAGGCAGCAGACAGCAGACCTGCTGGGCCGGCTTCACTCCCGCGAGGCGGCGGAGCGGCGGGGCGGGCGGCCCCGGTCCTCTGCCCTGGCCCTGCAGACACCAGCCCGGCGGCTGCCCGTTCCCCGCTGGCTCCGAGGGCCAGTGCCTTGGGGGTGGTGCTGGCCCGTCTGGGAGGTGGATGCCCTGTGGCATTTCTGTTTGAGGTGAAGTTGGTGAGTTTGTGGGGCACTGCGGACGGTTTTATTCGGCAAGCTCCCTGTTTTGTGTTTAAGCAGACATGTATGTGCGCTTTGCTTTTAGAACTCAATGGTCTGGCGCTGCGGAACACGTTGTGAAAAGGGATTTTTTTTTTCTATTCCAGACGCCTTTTAGTTTTGGCATGAATCATAGGGCCCCACCCCACCCCGCTGGGGATTATTGTCTTCTGTGCAGAAGCGAGCGGGAAGACTCTTCCTTCTTAGAGAGCGGCATAAAGACGGCAGGCAAGCTGGCCCTTCCCGCGGTGCCCCAGGCCGACAGCGCGCTGCACCTGCCCCTCTGGGTGTGCCCCGACTGCCGGCGGGCGGTGGAGAGGGAGGAGCGTGGCGGCGGCGGCGGCGGGCCCGACCAGCCGGTGAGTGAGTGCGGGGCTCCCGGTTGGGCGCCCGCCCGGGCTGCTCTCTTCCCGTGTCCGGTGCCTCCCTGGATCCATTCCGCTCCCCTGACCCCGTGCCGACCCACGGCATCGCGGGAACGCCATCCTCCTGGCTCTGTGCCTGGGTCCGAGGGAGCGGGTGGCCCTTCTGCCCTCACTCTGCTTGCGTGCGCCCTGCCACCCACCTACCGCCCTGGGCCGGCACTTCTGCCACGGGGCTCTGTGGGTCAGGCCGTGCAGACGCCGTGCGTCCTCTCTGCTCCCCTGTCCTCACGCGGCCCTCCGGCTGCTGTGCTTTGCTTCAGTGATTCCCCTGTCGCCTCTGCCTGCCTGCAGGCGGGATCCACGAGGGATCTTGGTCCTGAGAACACTTCCTGGACTGGCACTGACCCATCACCCAGAGTGTGCGAGCGAGCAAAGAAGTGGGCTGTGGAGCCCACACGAGGGGCAGGAAGGCTGCAGGGTCAGGGCCCCTCTCCCTCCCTCCCTCCCTCCCTCCTTCCCGGCTGGGCAGCTGGCTCTCGGGCATCTGCGTGGGCTTGGCTCCAGGCTCTCATCTCCGCATCTCTTGAGGATGTCTCCAGCGTGGTCCCTCTGCTCTGGAAGTTGTCCGCTTTCCCTCTTCAGCCTCCTCCTCGCTCTTGTCTCTCTGCTCTGAGCGCGTGGACCCCGTCCCCAGCGTCTGGTCAGCGTCCGGTCTGGACCGTGTCCGACGGAGCTGGTGCTGTGGCAGCCGTGGGACCTGAGCGTCAGGCGTGACGTGTGTCTTGGTTTCTTTCCACAGGGCCACGACTTCCTCCTTCACTCCCCCCTGGCCGGGCCGCAGCCGGAGGCCGGTGGGAGACTGGCCATGGGTGCACAGACGCTGCCCTCCCCAGGCCTGGGCAGCGCGCCCTCGGACACGGCGGCCTGTGCCTGTGAGGCCTGCAGCGAGCGCAGGTGCGTCGGGCGGGCAGGCATGGGGGTGCCACGTCACTACGCACCTGTACCCACGGGCAGCCAGCTGGCACCATCCAGCCGTGTGGGCAGCGGACCAGGCTCGGGGCTGGGGCCTTGTGAGGTCAGAGCCAGGCCGTCACCTCAGTCTGTGGGCGTTTAGTGGGCGGTCCTGCGGGCGTCTTGTGGGTGTCCCGTGGATGTCTCTTGGAGCTCGCCCACCCTCTGCCCTGCCTGTCTCTCAGGGAGATCTCAGCAGAGACAGCTCGGGAGCCCCAGCAGCTGCAGAACTGCTGGTCGGAGGTGCGCTACATGGTGCGCTGCATCTACCGCCAGGCAGGCACTCCGCTGGCCGACGACCAGGACCCGTCGCTGGTGCCCGACAAGGAGGGTGTGAAAGAGCTTGTGGACAGGTGTGTCTCAACCCCGTGTCCCCCTGCTTCCTGGGGCCTAGCGGGCGCCTGCCAGGGCCTCCCGTCCCCTCCCGTCCAGCCGCAGGGAGCTCGGTGATGACACTTGAGCTCTGGCTTCTGTCTAGTCGCGGGGCATCAAAGGGGTTCTGCCGATTCCCTGCGGTGGCACCGGCACGCACTGTCCCCGGGCCCGTGTGGCCCTGTGGCTGGGCGCCGGGTGGCTGAGCGGGGAAGGGCGGCCCCGGAGCCGTGGGCCTGGCCAGCTGCATCTGAGGTGTCACGGCGAGGCTTCTGCTTTTCTTACTGTGTTGCCCTCCTCTTTTAAATTTACTCACTCACGGAAAAGAGGAGAGAGCATACATCACTCCGGCACGTGTGCTGCCGGGGCCTGAGCTCGGGCCCCCGTGGGTGAGGTCCAGCGCCTTGTGCCACCTCCTGGACCGCCCTCCCTGCTCCTTCCTGAGGCTTTCCAGGTGAAAGCAGTGAGTGTGCGACAGGCGCCCCTCCACGCGGTCTCCTCTCCGCCGACCCCAGGACGGCCGGGGGGCGTGGAGTGGGCTCTGACACCGGCCCCCAGCAAGACACCCGGGCCAGTGGGTGCTCGGGAAGGAGGGCGTGAGAGCCAGCTGGGAGCCTCTGCCTGGCAGGTGACGGTGCAGGCGAGAATCGCACGGCTTCGTGGGCAGCTGTCTCTGCCCCACTTAGTGCATCTGAGGCAGAGAGTGAGGGCTGGGCCCTGTTGGGCTCTGGCTCCTGGTGCCGGCCTGAGCTGAGCTGGGCCCTCGGAACCCCTGCAGGGAAGCCCTGCGCTCTGACCTGGGACTTGGGTCCCCACCCCAGCCTCGTTTCACCCGCTCGGTTGGGTTGTGACGTTGAAGGACGGGCCCCCAGCACTCCCTTGCTTTTTATCTTGTATGTTGTATTTATTTAACGAGAGAGGCACAGAGCGCCCAGAGCCCTGCTGAGCTCTGGCTGATGGTGGTGCTGGGGATGGAACTTGGGGCTTCAGGGCCTCAGACAGGAGGGTCTTTTGCAGGTAGATGCCCTGTGCCTGGGCATGGGGTCATTCTTTTACTTTACTTTTTTTTCTCTTTTCTTATTGTATTAGGTAGGACAGAGCGAAATTGAGAGGGGAGGAGAACATGGGGGGGGAGAGAGAGAGAGAGACCTGCAGACCTGCTTTACCACTTGTGAAGCCTCCCCACCGCAGTTGGGCAGCAAGGGCTCAGACCCGGGTCCCGGCACTTCGTACTCTGTGCAGCTAATGGGGTGCGGCCCTGCTTCCTCGTGGCTGATGCACAGGCCTCACACAGTGGCTGTGGCGCGGGGAAGCAGCAGGGAGCGCATGCTCTGGCCCTACTGGCGGGGAGGGTCCCACAGCTCCCTGGCCTCAGGGTCTCCCCAGCCACCTCTAAGTGGCTGGTGACTTTGGACAGACAGCTGCCAGGCCAGGGTCCCTATTGAGGGGGTCGACACCTCCGACCGGCGCTGCCAGCTGGTGACACCTTGCTCAGCCCCTTCAGGGCACATGCATGTGTGTGCGTGTGTGTGTGTGTGTGCATGTGTGCCTGTGTGTCAGGGGCATCCAGGTGACAGTGCTTTGTCCCTGCAGGCTCTGTGAGCGGGACCCTTACCAGCTGTACCAGCGGCTGGAGCAGCAGGCCCGGGAGTACGTGCTGGAGATGAAGGTTCGCCTGCTCCGGCAGCTGTCGGCCGCCGCCAAGGTGAAGGCCCCGGCCGGCCTGCAGGGCCCCCCGCAGGCCCACCAGTTCATCTCCCTGCTGCTGGAGGAGTACAGAACCCTGTGCCAGGCGGCACGCACTGTTAGCACCTTCCTCGGCACTCTGGTGAGAAGGGCAGGGCAGAGCACAGGCACTCTGGGGCCGGGGCCGGGCCAGGGGCTGGGGCCGGGCCAGGGGCTGGGGCCGGGCCTCCCTGCCGCACTCTGCCATGCGACGGATGCCCGATGGTGTCATGACATGGAAACAGCATCTGGGGCCCTCCATGCGGGCAGATGAGGGAGGGAGGATCGGCGTCCTCAGGACCACGGCCCAGGCGCAGCCCACACAGACTGCTACAGGGCCTTGCCCACGAGACAGGGCAGCTCAGCTCAGACAGCGGCGGGCACGCGCGCGCGCGCGCACACACACACACACACACACACACACACCCCAGTGGAGTAGCCCCTGGATGGCACTGCTCTGCTGGGAGCACAGCCTAGGTCTGAGCCCGGCCCCACCACTCTGTGCCGTTTGTCTCTCTGACTCTCCACAAAACTAAACTAAACTTTGAGGCCCAGGCCGTTTTGCACACATGTTACTGTGAGCAAAGAGCTGGGCTCAGGCTCCGGGTGGGAAACTTGATGAGCGGTGAAGCAGGGCTGCAGGTGTCTCCCTCTCTCCTCTCCGTTCCCTCTCAGCTTCTCCCTGTCATTATCCAGAGTGAGGGTGGCGGGGGAGCTGCGGGGAATGGTGGATTTGTCGCATAGGCATCAAGCCCCAGCAGTAAGTGGGTAAGTAAGACCACACAAGCCCACGAAGCCAAGCCTCGGAGCTGCTTCCTGGCCGAGAGCTCCCGGAGAACGGGGTGTCTGCGGTGGCCGAGCCCATGACGGGCCTCTCTGGCCCATGAGCAGCGGCTGTGCGTGTGTCGCCGAGGCGCTGGGCCGGACCGGCTCCGTCTTCTCAGTCGCCTGTCTGTCCGTCTGTCCCGACCAGGAGAACGAGCATCTGAAGAAGTTCCAGGTGACCTGGGAGCTGCATAACAAGCACCTGTTTGAAAACCTGGTCTTCTCAGAGCCGCTCCTGCAGAGCACCCTGCCGGCCCTGCTGTCCCAGATCAGGTGCGCCCGCATCCCGGGGGCCGCAGACCCAGCGCTGGTGCTGGGACCACAGGGGCGCCACGGGGCGGTCTCGCCCCGCTGTTACCCGCCGCCTGCACTGTGTGTTTCTCCCCACAGGGGCACCCAGGGGTGGCCTCCCGGCAGGAACTGTCAAGCATTACTGCACATGGTCTCTCTCCGTTTCTCTCTCTTACTGGCTTTGCCAAGCTCTAACTTCTTTTTTTTTTAAACTTCTTTATTGGGGAATTAATGCTTTACATTTGACAGTAAGCTCTGACTTCTTTTTTAAAATTTAATTTTATTTATTTTCCCTTTTGTTGCCCTTGTTTTTACTGTTGTTATTGTTGTCATCGTTGTTGGATAGGACAGAGAGAAATGGAGAGAGGAGGGGAAGACAGAGAGGGGGAGAGAAAGACAGACACCTGCAGACCTGCTTCACCACCTGGGAAGCGACTCCCCTGCAGGTGGGGACCCGGGGGCTCAAACCAGGATCCTCACGCCGGTCCTTGTGCTTTGCGCCACCTGTGCTTAACCTGCTGCGCTACCGCCCGACTCCCAAGCTATAACTTCTATACCTGCAGTCTACTCACTTGAGAGGTACAGTCAGTGGCTCTTAGTGAACATTACTAAGCTGTGTTAAAATGTAACAAAATTGATGCTTTACTATTTAAAAATATTTTACTTACCTATTTTTAATTTTTATTTATAAAATGGAAACTGACAAGACCATAGGATTTTATTTATTTTCACTCTAATGAGAGAGAGACAGACTAAGTTAACAGAGAGAGAAAGACCCTCCAGAGCCCTGCTGAGCTCTGGCTGAAGGTGGTGCTGGGGATTGAACCTGGGACCTGGGAGCCTCAGGCAGGAGGGTCTCTGCAGGGCCTCTGTGCCGTCTGCCAGCACTTTTTGGTGTAGGTCGCTGGCGCTGCATTCGCACCGATGAGGAACAGCCCTCATCACAGGAGACTCAGCAGAGAAGACTCACTCCCTGTTGCTGCTCCTTGTCCTTGTTTGCCGGGTCCCTCACGCCACGCCCCCATTCACCTGTTAAAGAACATCACCCACCCCGTAGGCACCCTTCCCCCACTGATACCGTCAGGCGGCGGCAGGCTCCGAGAGCTGGCCCTTGGTCAGCTTCCACGCCGTCCCCACGGCAGCACCCGCCCCGTCCTGTCTGCTTACCCAAAGCTTAATTTCGGACGTGGGCTTTAGTAGATTTGGGACGTTTAAGTAAATCCACTCAGTGGCCGCACTCCTTCCCCGTGCACACGCCTCTCCCGTTTGTCGTCAGCTGAGCAAAATCCATAGTCACAGGCAGCGTGATGCCTGTGGGGAGATGGCGCGTGCACTCTCGCGCCGGAGGCTCTGAGGTCTCGGGGTCGATACCCCGCACCACCACAAGCCAGAGCTGTGTGATGCGCCCAGACTTTTCTCCGTACACCCACCTCCCCCACCCCCCGTCTTTAACCACCACACCGTGTGTGAGTGGAGGAGGGCGGCAGAGTGGGTGTGAGCGCGCAGCCCCTGGGGTCTCCGTCTGCTGAGGTGGCTTCTCTGACGCTCAGTGGGTAGCGTGTCTGCCCGTCACGCCCGACACCCTCGAGAGCAGCACAGACGGCGTGTGTGGTGGTGGCTCCCCCGCGGGTGCCGGGCGCTCCTCCCCGGGGCGGAGGCTGGAGGCCCGAGCCCGGCCGCACTGAGAGGCCCCGTCCGTCCGCAGGCTGGGCAGCTCGACCCACGACACGTGTGGCGGGGACGCCTACAGCTCGCTGCTGCGGCGCTACCAGCGCTCGGAGGAGGAGCTGCGGCGGGTGGCGGAGGAGTGGCTGCAGTGCCAGCAGCGGATCGACGCCTACGTGGGCGAGCAGGTGGGGAGCCGGGACGGGACGGATGGGGCCGGGGCCGGGGCCCGAGGCGTTGTCCCCCATGGTCTGAGGACCCGGCCTCCCGCTGACGCGAAGGCTTCTTGCTCTTGTGCCCTCAGATGACGATGAAGACCAAGCAGCGCGTGCTCCTGGGAGACTGGGGCCTCTTCAGACAGCGCTGGCTCACGGCGGAGCAGGTGAGGCCTGGGGGACACACGGGCCAGGCTCGCCCCTTGCTCGGGCACAGCCTCCAGCCAGAGAGGGACTGTCCCCCCGCCACTCCCCTCCCCTCCCCTCGTCTCCTCTTGCCACCTCCGCCCTCCTAAGACGTGGGCCCCCAGACCTCCCCTCGGGCTCCTGTCCCCTTTGGTGGCTCTGCCGCCCACCAGAGCTGCCCCCAGAGCCAAGTCGGCGGAAGTTGCGGCCCACTTTCCCTGCAGCACCTGGACTCCCCGTTGTCCACACCGGCCCCCGCATTGCCCGGCCTCCTTGCTCCCGGCCGCGGGCTCCTGCTGGCGCCCCGGAGTCCACGGAGCCCGGGCTGGGGCGCAGTCCGGGGGGCCTCGTCCACCGTTTGGGTGCCAGCCCCCACCCCCCCCACCCCAGCAGGTCTCACGCGGCCTCCCCGGCTCCTGGCGCCGTCTCCCGCCCAGGTCCTGCCCGTGTCCTCTGTGGGCAGCCAGCCAGCGCCCAGAGCTGAGGCGCCCAGGCTAGGGCCGCTCACCTCACCGTGCCGCCCGCCCGTCCCCTTGTGCCCGCAGGTGTATCACAGGAGCGCGGCGCCCAGCGAGAGCGGCTTCCCGGAGGCCGCGCGGCACACCCCGGCCCCGGCCCCACGGCTGAGCCCGCCCGACTGCCCCAACTGCAGCTACAGGCGGAGGTGAGCACGGCCCGGGCCCGGGCGCGGAGGCGAGAGGCCGGGTCCCGCGCTCGCCGCCGACCGTCCGCCTCCCCCCAGGTGCGCCTGCGACGGCTGCAGCCTTTCGCACATCCTCACCTGCGGCATCGTGGACCCGCCCGCGGCCGGCGACATCCACGTCCAGCAGCTGCTGCTCCCGGCGGCCCCCGACTACCTGTCCGAGACGCGGCCCCCGAGCGCCAGCGCGTCCTCCGCCAGCTCGGGCTCAGGCTCCGCCTCCCCCGTGAACGGCCCGCAGCACCCCAGGCTGCTCCTCACCGACGGCTCCGCGCCGACCTTGTAAGTCGACGGCTGCCCCCGCCCGTGCCCCCCAGCAGGACCCTCCGTAGAGAGGACCCTGTAGCTGGCGTCCCGGAGGAACAGACCCGGGTGTGTGGGGCCTGAGGAGCCCGGCAGGTCCGCCCGGTCCTCCCTCCCGCGTCCCACGGAGCCGAGGGGAGCGGCGGAGCCCGAGGGAGGGCTGCCGCTCTGGAGGCTTTGCCTTCAGCCTTGTGAGTCTCGTGTGGACATGGGCTCAGACAGTCATCTTGGTGGGCCTAGTCCCAGCTCTGGCAGCAGAAGTGAGCGGCAGCAGCTTCTCTCAGAGCTGCAACCTGACTGTGTGTCCTCTGTCAGCCACTGGGCTGGGGAGGGCCGTCCTCGCTGCTGTCACGGCCGCTGGTGCCGCCCGTGGGCGCGCGCGTCACCCTGAGGACGGGGAGGCTGCGGAGACGGGCCGCAGCTCCGGCCTCGCCTCACGGGGTCAGCGTCTCCCGCGTCAGTCGCCTCTGCTTTGTGTCCTCTCTTCCTCCCGCCACGTCTGGGTGGACGAGTCTGCTCCTACGGTGGCGCCCTGCAAGTTGGGGCTCTGCCGCTTCCCTCGAGCCTCAGTGCCGGTGTGAGCCTGACCCAGGCCCCAGACTCCCGGCTCAGGTGTGCAGCCAAGAGAAGCAGCCCTCTCTGGGGTGCTGTCTGCACTTCCTTCTGCGAGCCTGCAGGGTGCAGACACTTGCTCTGCGAGTGAGTCTGGACACACAGCTACAGCCAGGCGGCCCCCAGTCAGGAATGACTGTCTGGGGAGCCCCTGTGCCCTGGGGCAGAAGGCCGGCCTGGCACCGCTGTGGGCGTCTCGAGCCACTGGCTCCGAGCCAGGGCTCTGTGCGCCAGTGTTCGACACTTTAAGGGCCCTCGGTCGGTGGGGCCTGGAATCTGCTCCCCTTCTGGCAACCGGTTCCCTTGCTCCTTGCAGGGGCCCTTTGCTGAAGGGCCCGGGAGGCAGTGCACTGAGCAGCGCCGACCTGGGCACCCCACATGCCACAGTGGCGCTCTGATTTTGGTCTCCTCCCCATTTTGTGTTCATGATGAAAGTTGTCTCACTCAGTTGGGCGCTTCTCAAGGTAGTGCTCGCTCCAGCAGACGGCCTGGTGGTCGGAGTTCAGGCCTGCCTCACATGGTGCACCTGCTTCTCTGGGCCTGCACTTGAGTGACCGCGAGTGTTTAGGAGTTGGTTTGTTGTCCTAAAGGAGACTGGATCCTTCTGTGGCTGTGTCTGTCTGCCAGGAGGGCACAAACTGGTGCGAGGCGTTGGCCGGAATACTTGTGGAGCCCTTCAGTTTTGTCTCTCTTTTTTAAAAAATTTTTTATTATACTTATTTATTTTCCCTTTTGTTGCCCTTATTGTTCTTTTTTATTGTTGTTGTTACTGATGTCGTCGTTGTTGGATAGGACAGAGAGAAATGGAGAGAGGAGGGGAAGACAGAGGGGGAGAGAAAGACAGACACCTGCAGACCTGCTTCACCGCCTGGGAAGTGACTCCCCAGTTTTGTCTTTCTTTTTTAAAACCTTTTTTTTAAAAAAAAGATTTTATTTATTAATGAGTAAGATTGGAGCGAGAGAGAGAAAGAACCAGATATCACTCTGGTACATATTATGCTGCCGGGGATTGAGCTCAGGACCTCATGCTTGAGAGTCTAGTGCCTTAGCCACTGCGCCACCTCCCGGACCACTCGTTTTGTCTTTCTTTCTGTTTTATTTGACAGGCCAGAGAGACATTGAGAGAAGAGGGGGAGATAGAGAGAGAGAGAGAGACAAACACCTGCCACCCTGCCCCGCTGCTCGCAGGGTGACGTGTAAGCTCAGCCAGGTGTGCTGCCGCCCACGCCCCTGTTCTGATCTGACTCTGGGGCGGCTGCTCGGTGGATGTGTGGTGTCCGTCCGGCTCACCCTCCGCAGCTCCCTCCATTCCCCCACTTTGGGGATCTGATCTGCCGTTCCCACAGTCGGCACCCGCGTCTGTTTAGTATCAGCTGAACTGCTGGTGGCGGGCGGCCTGAGGAGCCCTCGGTGACCCCACAGGGGCGGGCGGACTGGCTTGGGGAGCGGCTTCAGCCACCTCTCCTCCAGCTGCAGTGACGACGAAGACGAAGACGTTGCTCCCCTGTCGGCTAAGTTCGCGGACATCTACCCGCTGAGTAGCTACGGGGACACCGAGGTGGTGGCCGCGATGAACGGAGTCCACAGCGAGCTCAGCGGTGGCGGGGAGAAGCTGGCGCTGAAGGACGAGGTGGGTGGGGGTGTCCTTGCAGCAGGGTGCCGGGCGCGGTGGGGCTCTCCAAGCCGTGAGAGTCAGAGGCAGTTCTTCAAGTCCCCCCAGGTCAGCAGCACCAGCAGCAGCTCTTCGGAAGGTGAAGACGAAGACGTGGACGGCGAGAGCAGTGGGGAGCCGCCGGGGTCCCTGAAGGAAGAGGGCCCCCCGGGGGCCGGGAGCCCCAGGAAGGAGGAGAGCCGGGCAGACAGCCCTCTGCCCGCCTGCCCGGCTCAGCAGGTACCGTGTCTGTTCCCTGCCCGTGACTGTTTGCTCTGAACCCGAGCGTTCTCGAGAACCGTGAACTTTTGAGGACGGGGCGGGGGCGGTCAGGGTTGACTCATCAGGCGGACTCGACTCGACTCCTAGCCCCGTCGCGACCCTTGCTTCTCTCGCTTGGTGACGCAGTCCAATGCGTGACGGTGACTGCGGCAGCCCTGAGCCCCTCCTGGCGGACGGGCTCCTGCACGTCGTGGAGACCAGGCAGGTGTTGTAGAGCTGCAGAGACACTGGGCCACCCACGGGTAGTCTCTGCCGACCAGGCACCTCAACTGACTTCTCTGTCTTTGCTGTAATACACGCTCAAGCAGGTTTTTTTTTTTTTTCCCTCCAGGATTTTGCCTGCACTGCAAATCCATTTTTCCCCTTTTGTTGCCCATGTTTATTGATGTTATTATTATTGTTGTCATTGCTATTATTGTTGGATAGGACAGAGAAATGGAGAGAGGAGGGGAAGACAGAGAGGGGGACAGAAAGACAGACACCTGCAGACCTGCTTCACCGCCTGTGAAGCGACTTCCCTGCAGGTGGGGAGCGGGGGGCTCAAACCCGGATTCTTATGCCGGTCCTTGTGCTTCGCACCACCTGCACTTAACCCACTGCGCTACCCCTCCCCCCACTAAAGCTATATCTTTCCGTTAAGAAACTGCTTGAGGGAGTCGGGCGGTTAAGCACACGTGGCGCAAAGCGCAAGGACCGGCGTAAGGATCCCGGTTCGAGCCCCCGGCTCCCCACCTGCAGGGGAGTCGCTTCCCAGGCGGTGAGGCAGGTCTGCAGGTGTCTGTCTTTCTCTCCCCCTCTCTGTCTTCCCCTCCTCTCTCCATTTCTCTCTGTCCTATCCAACAGCGACATCAATAACAACAACAATAATAACTACAACAATAAAACAACAAAGGCAGCAAAAGGGGATAAATAAATAGATACTTAAAAAAAAAAAAGGGCAACAAAAAGGGAAAAAAAATAGCCTCCAGGAGCAATAGATTCGTTTTTCCTCCAGCAATAACCCTGGAGGTAAAAAAAGAAAAAAAGAAATAGCTTTAGTTTAGCAGTTAGTTTGGGTCCGGGTCTCGGCAGTCAAGGTGGTGTTAGGTATGGCCGTGCTCTTGCTCCCCTCCCTGCGCTGTGCATTAAAGAGCTTTGCACTTGGCAGTGTGTCCTGACCGTGTCTGTCTGTGCAGCCGGCCACCTGGCCTCACCCACCCTGTCGCTGTGCAGGTCGATCACAGCCCTTTTGACGGACATTGAACCTCTGTTCCCCAGCTGTTTCCATTACTCGCTGCTCAGCGACAGGCATGTCCACGGGTGGGAGCAGGTGTGGCCTTAGGTGCCGGGGATCGAACCTGGGACTATGGAGCCTCAGGCTGGAGAGTCTGTGCAGAACCATGGTACTGCCTCCCCTGCCTGTCATGTCACTTTCTTTTTTTTTTGCCTCCAGGGTGAACACTGGGGTTCGGTGCCTGCACTATGAACCCACTGCTCCTGGAGGCCATTTTCCTTTTTTTTTTTTTTTTTCAATCTTTATTTGTTGTGTAGAAACAGTCAGAAACTGAGAGGAAGGGGGAGATAGAGAAGGAGATAGAGAGATACTTGCCACCCTGCTTCACCGCTTATGAAGCTTTCCCTCTACAGATGGGGACCGGGGGCTTGAACCTGGGTACTTGTGCACTGGGGACCAAGGGCTCGAACCTGGGTCCTTGTGCACTATAACGTGCGCTCAACTAGGTGCGCCATCACCCAGCCCCCATTTTTCCCATTTTTGTTGCCCTTGTTGTTGTTGTTGGCTAGGACAGAGAGAAATGGAGAGAGGAGGGGAAGACAGAGGGGGAGAGAAAGGCAGACACCTGCAGACCTGCTTCACCGCCTGTGAAGCGACTCCCCTGCAAGTGGGGAGCTGGGGGCTCGAACTGCGATCCTGACGCCCACCCTTGAGCCTCATGCCATGTGCCCTTACCCCAGGGCTGTACTGCCCAGCCCCCTATCATTTCACTTTTTTTAAAAAAAATTTATTTCTTCACTGGAGAATTAATGTTTTACATTCAACAGTAAATACAATAGTTTGTACATGCATAACATCCCCCAGATTCCCATTTAACAATACAACCCCCACTATGTCATTCATCATCTTTCATGGACCTGTATTCTCCCCACCCACCCACCCACCCCAGAGTCTTTGACTTGGGGGCAATACGCCAATTCCATTTCAGGTTCTACTTGTGTTTTCTTTTCTGATTTTGTTTTTCAACTTCTGCCTGAGAGTGAGATCATCCCATATTCATCCTTCTGTTTCTGACTTATTTCACTCAACATGATTTTTTTTTTGTTTGTGTATTTTATTTTTTATTTTATTTTATTTTATTTTATTTTTTTTTATTTAAGAAAGGACTAATTAACAAAACCATAGGGTAGGAGGGGTACAACTCCACACAATTCCCACCGCCCAATCTCCATATCCCACCCCTTCCCCCGATAGCTTTCCCATTCTCTATCCCTCTGGGATCATGGACCCAGGATCATTGTGGGTTGCAGAAGGTAGAAGGTCTGGCTTCTGTAATTGCTTCCCCACTGAACATGGGCGTTGACTGGTCGGTCCATACTCCCAGTCTGCCTCTCTCTTTCCCTAGTAGGGTGGGTCTCTGGGGAAGCTGAGCTCCAGGACACATTGGTGGGGTCTTCAATCCAGGGAAGTCTGGCCAGCATCCTGATGACACCTGGAACCTGGTGACTGAAAAGAGAGTTAACATACAAAGCCAAACAAATTGTTGAGCAATCATGGACCCAAAGCTTGGAAAAGTGGAGAGGAAGTATTAGGGAGATACTCACTGCAAACTCTAGTGTACTTCTGCTTTCTTACTTTGGTGCCATACTCCAAACTCAGTCATTTTTTTTTTTTTTTTTTTTTCAAACTCAGTCATTTTCTGCTTTGCGTTTCTACTTCTTTTTTTTTTTTTTTTACATGCATAACATTCCCCAGATTCCCATTTAACAATACAACCCCCACTATTTCATTCATCATTTTTCATGGACCTGTATTCTCCCCACCCACCCACCCACCCCAGAGTCTTTTACTTTGGTGTAATACTCCAATTCCATTTCAGGTTCAACTTGTGTTTTCTTTTCTAATCTTGTTTTTCAACTTCGGCCTGAGAGTGAGAATATCATCCCATATTCATCCTTCTGTTTCTGACTTATTTCACTCAACATGATTTTTTCAAGGTCCATCCAAGATCGGCTGAAAACGGTGAAGTCACCATTTTTTACAGCTGAGTAGTATTCCATTGTGTATCTAGACCACAGCTTGCTCAGCCACTCATCTGTTGTGGGACACCTGGGTTGCTTCCATGTTTTGGCTATTACAAATTGTGCTGCCAAGAACAAATGTGTACACAGATATTTTTGGATGGATGTGTTGAGTTCCTTAGGATCTATCCCCAGGAGGGGAATGGCAGGGTCATAGGGTAGGTCCACTTCTAGCCTTCTGAGAGTCTCCAGACTGCTCTCCACAGAGGCTGGACCCATTGGCATTCCCACCAGCAGTGCAGGAGGGTTCCTTTGACCCCACAGCCTCTCCAGCATTTGCTGCTGTTACCTTTTCTGATGTGTGACATTCTCACAGGAGTGAAGTGATATCTCATTGTTGTCTTGATTTGCATTTCTCTGACAATCAGAGACTTGGAGCATTTTTTTATGTGTTTCTCGGCCTTTTGGATCTCTTCTGTGGTGAATATTCTTTCCAAGTCCTCCCCCCATTTTTGGATGGGGTTATTTGTTGTCTTGTTGTTGAGTCTGGCAAGCTCTTTATGTATGTTGGTTATTAAACTCTTATCTGATGTATGGCATGTAAAGATCTTCTCCCATTCTGTGAGGGGTCTCTTGATTTGGGTAGTGGTTTCTTTTGCTGTGAAGAAGCTTTTTAATTTGATGTAGTCCCATAGGTTTATACTTGCCTTAGTCTTCTTTGTAATTGGATTCGTTTCATTGAAAATGTCTTTAAAATGTATGCAGAAAAAAGTTCTGCCAATATTTTCCTCTAAGTATCTGATAGTTTGTGGTCTAACATCCAAGTCCTTGATCCACTTGGAATTTACTTTTGTATTTGGTGAAATACAGTGATTCAGTTTCATTCTTCTGCATGTTTCAACCCATTGTTTCCAACACCATTTGTTGAAAAGACTCTGCTTTCCCCCATGTAATAGTCTGGGCCCCTTTGTCAAAGATTAGATGTCCATACGTGTGGGGCCTCATTTCTGGGCTCTCAATTCTATTCCACTGGTCAGTGTGTCTGTTCATGTTCCAGTACCAAGCAGTTTTGATGACAGTGGCCCTATAATACAGTTTGAGATCTGGGAGTGTGATGCCTCCAGTTCTGTTCTTTTTTCTCAAGACTGTTTTGGCAATTCTAGGTCTTTTCTGGTTCCAGATAAACATTTGTAACATTTGTTCTATTCTCCTAAAAAATGTGCTTGGGATCTTGATGGGAATCGCATTAAATTTGTAGATGGCTCTGGGTAATATATTCATTTTGATGATGTTAATTCTTCCAACCCATGAACATGGAATATCTTTCCACTTCTTTGTGTCTTTTTCAATTTCCTTGAGTAGTGACTCATAATTTTCAGTATACAAGTCTTTCACTTCTTTGGTTAGGTTTACTCCTAGATATTTTATTGTTTTTGTAGCTATAGTAAAAGGAATTGATTTCTGGATTTCAATTTCTTCTAACTTAGTGTTTGCATAGAGGAATGCCACTGACTTTTGAATGTTAATTTTGTAGCCTGACACCTTACTGTATTGCCTGATGATTTCCAAAAGCTTCTTGCTGGATTCCTTAGGATTTTCCATGTATACTATCATGTCATCTGCAAATAAGGAGAGTTTGACTTCTTCTCTTCCAATCTGTATGCCTTTAACTCCTTGCTCCTGCCTGATTGCTATGGCAAGAACTTCCAACACTATGTTGAATAGTAATGGTGATAGTGGGCAGCCCTGTCTAGTACCTGATCTGAGTGGAAATGCTTCTAGTTTTTCACCATTGAGTATGATGTTGGCTGTAGGTTTGCTATATATAGACTCCACTATCTTCAGGAATTTTCCATCTATTCCCATTTTTTGTAGTATTTTGATCATAAAGGAATGTTGTATTTTGCCAAAGGCTTTCTCTGCATCTATTGATATGACCATGTGGTTTTTGGTCTTGCTTTTGTTGATGTGGTGGATCACATTGATTGATTTACGTATATTAAACCAACCTTGCATGCCTGGGTTAAACCCCACTTGGTCATGATGAACAATCTTTTTAATATACTGCTGTATCCAGTTGGCTAGAATTTTGTTCAGTATTTTCGCATCTATGTTCATCAGAGATATTGGTCTGTAGTTTACTTTTTTGGTTGTGTCCCTGTCTGCTTTTGGTATCAGGGTGATGTTGGCTTCATAGAAGCTGGCAGGGAGTACTCCAGTGTCTTCAATCTTCTGGAAGACTTTTAAAAGTAGAGGTATTAGTTCTTCTTTGAAAGTTTTGTAGAATTCATTTGTAAAACCATCTGGTCCAGGACTTTTACTTTTGGGGAGATTTTTGATGACTGTTTCAATTTCATTAGCTGTTATGTGCCTGTTCATGTTATCCACTTCCTCTTTACTTAGTTTTGGAAGTTGGTAGGTATCTAGGAAATCGTCCATTTCTTCCAGGTTCTCTAGCTTGGTGGCATATAGTTGTTCATAGAAGCCTCGCATGATATGTTGAATTTCTGCGGTGTCTGTTGTGATAGCTCCTCTTTCATTTACTATCCGATTTATTTGGGTCTTCTCCCTTTTTTGTTTTGTGAGTCTGGCTAAAGGTTTGTCGATTTTGTTTACTCTTTCGAAGAACCAACGTTTACTTTCGTTGATCTTTTGTATGGTTTTCCTATTCTCAATGTTATTTATTTCTGCCCTAACTTTAGTGATTTCTGACCTTCTGGTTGCTTTAGGATTCCTTTGTTGTTCTTCTTCTAGGTCTTTAAGATGTGCAATCAGGCTATTTATTTTAGCTTTTTCTTGTTTCCTAATGTGTGCTTGTATGGCTATGAACTTCCCTCTCTGTACTGCTTTAGCTGTGTCCCAAATATTTTGATAGCTTGTGTCTTCATTTTCATTGAACTCTCGAAACATTTTGATTTCTTCCTTTATTTCCTCTTTGACCCAGAAGTTGTTAAGAAGTGTACTGTTGAGCTTCCACATTTTGGGACTGTTACTAATCTTTTGTTGATTGTTAAGTGTTAGTTTAATTCCATTGTGGTCTGAGAAGATGCTTGGGATGATTTCAATGCTCTTGAATTGGCTGATGCTGTCTGTGGCCTAACATATGGTCTGTTCTTGAGAATGACCCATGTGGATTTGAGTAAAATGTGTATTCCAGTTTCTTGGGATGAATGACTCTGAAAATGTCCAATAGTTCTAGTTTATCTATCTCTTCATTTAGCTCCATTATGTCTTTATTGATTTTCTGCCTGGATGATCTGTTAAGTTGAGAGAGTGGGGTGTTGAAGTCCCCTACTATGACTGTGTTGCTGTTAATATATTGCTGTAGCTCTTTCAGTAGAAGTTTGATGTATTTAGATGGCTTCTCATTGGGTGCATAGATGTTAATAATTGTGAAGTCCTCTTGATTGACTGATCCTCTGAGCATTAAGTAGTGTCCATTCCTATCTTTTTTAATCTTATCTATTTTAAAGTCTATCATGTCAGATATGAGAATAGCTGCTCCTGCCCTTTTTTGTGGGCCATTGGCTTGTATGATAGTTTTCCATCCTTTCACTTTAAGTCTGTGTTTGTCTTGTTGAGTTAGGTGGGTTTCCTGTAGACAGCATATTGTTGGGTTGTGTTTTCTAATCCATCTTCCTACTCTGTCTTTTAATAGGTGAATCCAGGCCATTGACATGTATTGATATCAAAGATTGAAGATATTTTAACGCCATTCTTGTAGAGTTTTAGAGTGTTCTGATATATGTCCTATTTGTGGTGGTCTGGTTGTTTATAGGAGACCTTTCAGAACTTCTTTCAGGGCAGGCTTGTTGATGGTTGATTCCTTCAACTGTTGCTTGTCTGAGAAGGTTTTGATGCCTCCATCTAGTCTGAATGACAGTCTAGCAGGATACAGTATTCTTGGCTGAAAGCCTTTCTCATTGAGCACTCGATAGATATCTTGCCATTCTCTTCTGGCCTGTAGTGTTTGTATGGAGAAGTCTGCTGCTAATCTTATGGGTTTTCCTTTGTAGGTGACTCTTTGTTTTTCTCTTGCAGCCTTGAGGATCCTTTCTTTATTCCTTTCCATTCTAAGTATGACATGTCTTGGTGTCTTTAGGTCTGGGTTAATTCTGTTTGGGACCCTCTGGGCTTCTTGAATCTTTATGTCTTTGGTGTTGTCTAGACTAGAGAAGTTTTCAGCTACTATGGCCTGGAAAATTCTTTCTTCCTCTCCTTCTCTTTCTTCCTCTGGTAAGCCAATAATGCGTGTATTGTTTCTTTTGAAGTCATCCTATAGGACTCTGTTGTTGTTTTCAGCATCTCTTAATCTCTTTTTGAGATCTCTTACTTCTTTTTTAGTTGTCTCTAATTCATCCTCAATCTTGCTAATTCTGTCTTCAGCATCATAGATTCTATTCTCTCTGCCCTCTGTTGTTTTCTGGAGTTCATCTGTTTTGTTGCCCTGCTCTGATACTGTTTTAGCTTGTTCAGCTAGTTGTGTTCTTAGCTCAGCGATTTCAGCTTTCAGCTCTCTAATAACCATGAGATAGTATTTTCTTCCATATTCTCATTTGTTGTTCCTGCATTTCTGATTACAGGTTTTTAAAATTCTTTACTCACTCCTGTTATTATTTCCTTAGCTAATGTTTGGATGTTGAACTCGTTATTTTGTGCTTCACCCTCTGGAGGACTTTTAGCTGGACTCTTGTCCTGGTTCGATTCTCCAATATTTTTTCTTGTTGTTTTAACCATTTTATATATTATGTTATGAGTTCCCTTTATCAGTACTTTTCAAATTATTGATCACTATTGCCTGGATTGATTTGTGTCTAAGTAAGTTAATTAAAGGGTTCACAGTGGTGGAAGTTAACAGTTATTTCAATCCCTGAGTTGGAGCTCAGTGGTTTAAAAGTCTCTTTCTTTTTTTTTTTTTTCTTCCCTGTAGGCTATGGGAGCCTGAGGGCTTTTAAATTATCAATAGGCTTCTTAGCTTAATCACTGACTCCTGACCAAGAGATAAAGCAGGGTGTGGCAGAGATAATCCAGTGGTTATGCAAAGAGACTTTCACAGCCCATCAGCTATGCCACGGAGGTATCGGTCTTCTCCTGAGTTTCCCGGTTAGATCTCTGTCCCCTGGTGTCCCTCCCTGTTGCTGCTCCAGATTCTGAGGGTAGTAGCAATGGAGACTCAGAGTTGCACTTGGTGAGTCTCTGGGGAGTCCTTTCCTCCCTTCAGCTGTCCCCTTGTTGTGGAGCAGACTGGAGGTGGTGTCTCAACTGATAAACTGCTGAACTGTGAGCAGTCACTTAATCTCTCCTTAGGCCCCTCTCTCCTCTCTGTCACCAGCCACACGTGTTTGTACTCACGGTGATTTACTGGGTTCCTGTGGTCATTCTAGTCCTGTCTTGTTTCGGTCCTGGGTGGTCTCCTTTGGGATTTCTAGTTGATCCGGGAGGAGGAGAGGAGGGGAGGGGAGGGGAGGGGAGGGGAGGGGAGGGAAGGGAGAGAAAGCGATCTGCTGCTTGTAGCTCCACCTCCGGAAGTCTATCATTTCACTTTTTAATTGGAACTCTGCTCTGCTCTGGCCTGTGGTGTGGGACTCGGGAGCGAACTAGTTCTTTGTGGTGTTATGCGAATCCGAAGTCTCCCGTCCTGGCATGCTCTGGCCCACCAATTTCTCTTTTATGGGTTGTGCTTCTCGTGTCTTAGCCAAGAAACAGCCCAGAAACCGTTGCCTGACCTACAGCTGTTCTTCTCTGGAAGACTTATATCCCTAAGAGCTGATTCATTTTGGGGGTGGGACCCAGAGGACCCTCTGTCCTGTGGCCCCAGGGGTCGACTGTAGGACCACACACCGGAGTCTGACACTTCAGCCGCCGCCACTTCCTCCCCAGGCCTCTTGTGAGAGACTAACTTGAGCTCTCGGTCTTGTGCCGGTGGGTCCCGAGGTCTTGTTTGTTTGTGGTGTGAGATCAGGGCCCGACTCCTCCTCTTCTCCACGCTGACAACCAGTTGACTGTTGGCGTGCGGTGACGTGTCTGCACTGGCCCGGAACACACGACAGCCGTGTGCTGTGACCTCGAGTGCTATGAGTTTGCTCGATGGTGACGTGAACAGTAGTTACTTGCTGGGCCTCATTCACAGCCCCTCAGAGCCGCCGGAGCCCGCCGCACTCCCAGCCGAGTTGAGGGTCACCCTGCCAGTCTGCTTCTCTCAGGGCTTAGGTATGGACGGGTTAACTCTGGGCTTGCTTCTCTGTCAAGTTCGCGCGTGTCAGTTCTCTGTAGTCCACATTTGAGTGGCGTCTTCTGTGTTTGCCCTTCCCTTCTCTGATCAGTCACTGCCAGTCCCTTCCACTTAGTCCCAAAGGACACATCAAGGCTTTGGGTGTTTTTGCCTCCAGGGTCATTGCTGGGGCTCGGTGCCTGCACTACGAATCCACTGCTCCTGGAGGCCGTCTTTCTCAATTTGTTGCCCTTGTTGTGGTTGTTACTGTTGTCATAGCTGTCGTCATTGTTGGATAGGACAGAGAAATGGAGAGAGGAGGGGAAGACAGAGAGGAGGAGAGAAAGATAGACACCTGCAGACCTGCTTCACCGCCTGTGAAGCCACGCCCCTGCAGGTGGGGAGCCGGGGGCTCGAACCGGGATCCTCACGCCAGTCCTTGTGCTTGGTGCCACCTGTGCTTAACCCGCTGCGCTACCGCCGGCCCCCCTCCCCTTATTCTAAGTCTTCTCTTCCTGTCTAGTCTGTTTCCTCAGGAAAATGAGAAGGCTGCCACCAGTGTGTGTGTGTGTGTGTGTGTGTGTGTGTGTGAGTGTGTGTGATTGTGTGTGTGTGTGTGTGAGTGAGTGTGTGTGAGTGTGTGAGTGTGTAAGTGTGTGAGTGTGTGTGAGTGTGTGTGTGTGAGTGTGTGTGAGAGTGTGTAAGTGTGTGAGTGTGTATGTGTGAGTGTGTGTGTGTGAGAGTGTGAGTGTGTGTGTGTGTGTGAGTGTGTGAGTGTGTGTGTGAGTGTGTGTGTGAGTGAGTGTGTGTGAGTGTGTAAGTGTGTGAGTGTGTGTGAGTGTGTGTGTGTGTGTGTGAGAGTGTGTAAGTGTGTGAGTGTGTATGTGTGAGTGTGTGTGTGAGAGTGTGTGTGTGAGAGTGTGAGTGTGTGTGTGTGAGAGTGTGTGAGTGTGTGTGTGAGAGTGTGAGTGTGTGTGTGTGTGTGTGTGAGTGTGTGTGAGTGTGTGTGTGAGTGTGAGTGTGTGTGTGTGTGAGTGTGTGTGTGTGTGAGTGTGTGTGTGTGTGAGTGTGTGTGTGAGTGTGTGTGTGTGTGTGTGTGAAGTGTGTGTGTGAGTGTGTGTGTGTGTGAGAGAGTGTGTGTGAGTGTGTGTGTGTGAGTGTGTGTGTGAGTGAGTGTGTGTGTGAGTGTGTGTGTGTGTGAGTGTGTGTGTGTGTGAGTGTGTGTGTGTGAGTGTGTGTGTGTGTGAGTGTGTGTGTGTGTGAGAGAGTGTAAGTGTGTGAGTGTGTGTGTGTGAGTGTGTGTGTGTGAGTGTGAGTGTGTGTGTGTGAGTGTGTGTGAGTGTGTGTGTGTGAGAGAGTGTGTGTGTGTGTGAGTGTGTGTGTGTGAGTGTGTGTGTGTGAGTGTGAGTGTATGTGTGTGTGAGTGTGTGTGTGAGTGTGTGTGTGTTTGTGTGTGTGAGTGTGTGTGTGTGTGAGTGTGTGTGAGTGTGTGTGTGTGTGTGTGAGTGTGTGTGAGTGAGTGTGTGAGGGTGTGTGTGTGTGGCCTGAGGGAAAGAGGCACTCACTGGTTTCCGCCCCTTCCTAGGCCCTGCCTGCACCCGCCCCGCCCCTGTCACAGCCCCAGGTGTGCTCTGTCTCTCTCTCTCTCTCTCTCTCTCCCTCTCTCCCTTTCCCTCTGGGCCCCGCTCCTCCTCTGTTCTCCAGATTCCCTTCCTCCTCAGTGAAGGTACAAGGACCAGGGGAGGCTCCTGGCCACACGAGCTCTGGTTCCAGTGGAACTTGGGCCTAGAGCCCACTGGTCATTGTCACCTAACATTTCTCCCCCGGGGAGTGTGAAAGAGTGTGAACCAAAATTCTTCCTTCCTCCCTCCCTTCCTTTCTTTCTTTCTTTTTTTTTCTTTCCTTCTTTCCCAGAGCCCTGCTCAGCTCTGGCTTATGGTTGGTGCTAGTGCTTGAACCCGGGACCTTGGAGCCTCTCTCCTCCCACTTGGACCCCGTTTCTCTATGGGGAGCAGCAGGTGGGAGCTCCGGCTTCCGTCGGCAGGTGGACCCACACCCCCAGCCGAGTCTGTCTGTCCCTGAGGGCAGGGCTCTGGGGAGGCGGGGCTCCGGGACACAGGCAGGCACCCAGGCACCCAAGAAGCTGGGGAGTCACTGGGATGTGCTCAGTGAGCTCCAGCTCCAGCGGATGCGGATTCAGACGCTGGAGGGGCCCAGCCCTGCTGCTCTCCCCCGGCCCTGCTCAGGCGCGCGGCGGCGCAGATGCCCAGCAGATGCCCAGTTGGGAGCGGGTGCTCTGTCCCTCCCAGCGCTTGGGAGCCCTCCATTGGCCCTCCACGGCCGCCTCGCCTCCCCTCACCTCCCCTCGCCTCTCCCCTCGCCTCCCCTCGCCTCCCCTCGCCTCCCCTCGCCTCCCCTCGCCTCCCCTCGCCTCCCCTCGCCTGTGGGTTGGGGCGGCCCTGCTGCTTTGTGTTTGCTGGGTCCCTGCACCACCACCCTGCACGCCACCCTGTGGGTCTGACTTGACTGAACTCACCCTGTTCCTTGTTCCACCAGTTAACTTGTTCTTCTTCTTTCTCCTCCCTCCCTCCCTCCCTCCTCTCCCCTCCCTCCCTCCTCTCCCCTCCTCTTTCTCCCTTCCCTCTCCCTTCTCTCCTCTCCTCTCCCTCCCTCCCTCCTCTCCCCTCCCCTACTTTCCCTCTTCTCCCCTCCTCTCCCTCCCTCTTTCCTCTCCCTCCTCTCCCCTCTTTTTCCTTCCCCTCCCCTCCCTCCCTTCCCCTTCTCAACTCTCCCTCCTCTCCTTTTCCTTCTAGGCTGAGCAAGCCCCAAACGCATGTGAGTGCCATGTTTGTAAGCAGGAAGCATCTCCGACAGCATTGGCCATGACAGCGGGAGCCCTCCCTCCTGGCCGC
Organism: Erinaceus europaeus; assembly: GCF_950295315.1. Lineage (NCBI taxonomy): Eukaryota > Metazoa > Chordata > Mammalia > Eulipotyphla > Erinaceidae > Erinaceus > Erinaceus europaeus. The sequence goes on along the minus strand of NC_080164.1, from coordinate 184,548,140 downwards.
CCGTTCCTGACCCCAGAGAAGCCCGCACACCCCGCTCTGCACCTGTACCCTCACATCCACGGGCACCTGCCCCTGCACACGGTCCCTCACCTGCCTCGCCCACTCATCCACCCCACCCTGTACGCGGCACCTCCCTTCACGCACAGTAAGGTAAGTCGGGGCGGTGGGCCTGCCATGGGGGCTGCAGGGGCTCTTTGTGGCGACTCCCGAGTCCCGCCAGTTGGCCTGGCCTTGGTGCTTGTCCTGCAGCCTTAACTTGAGCGGTGACAGGGTCCTCTCGGGCCACATGTCCTCTGCCCATGACCCGGGTCCCGCTGATGTGCCAGGGGAGGAGTGGGCGCAGGCGCAGGCCTTAGATGCTGCGGCCCGTCTCCTGTATCTCAGGCTCACACACTCTCTGGAGATCAGTCTGCTGCTTTGCTGACGTGCTCGCGGCTTACAGCTGCCTCCGCTGACTCACAAAGTCTGGGTTTCCTTTTGTTGCCCTTCTTTAAATGATTGTTGCAGTCATTATTGTTATTGATGTCATTGTTAGATAGACGGGGGGTGGGGGGGGAGAGAAAGACAGACACCTGCAGACCTGCTGCACCGCCTGGGAAGCGACTCCCCTGCAGGTGGGGAGCCGGGGGCTCGAACAGGGATCCTCACGCCGGTCCTTACACTCTGCGCCACCTGCGCTTAACCCGCTGCGCTGCCGCCCCTTGTTTGGGTTTTCTAATCACCTTTTTCCATTTAATTTTGTTTATTATTGGATAGAGACCGAGGGAAATTAAGAGGGGAGGGAGATGAGGAGGGAGGGAGAGAGAGAGGCGCCTACAGCCCTGCTTCCCCACTTGTGAAGCTTTCCCCTTAATAATGGGGACCAGGGGCTCAAACCCAGGTCCTTGTGCCCTGTAATGTGAGTGCTTAACCTGGTGTGCCAACGCCTAGCCCCCTAGACTTTATTTTTATTCATTTATTTTAAGTTGTATTTTTAGTATTTATTTATTCCCTTTTGTTGCCCTTGTTGTTTTATTGTTGTGGTTATTGTCGTTATTAATGTCGTCGTCATTGGATAGGACAGAGAGAAATGGAGAGAGGAGGGAAAGACAGAGAAGGGGAGAGAAAGACAGACACCTGCAGACCTGCTTCACCGCCTGCAGGTGGGGAGCCGGGGACTCGAACCGTGATCCTTATGCCAGTCCTTGCGCTTTGCGCTACCTGCGCTTAATTTAAATCGTATTTAAAAAAAATCTAAATATTCGTTTATTGCCTAGAGACAGCCAGAAATTGAGAGCAGGTGGGGAGATAGAGAGGGGGTGGGATAGAGAGCCACTGGCAACACTGCTTCACCGTAGGGAAGCTCCCCCTCTGAAGTGGGGACCAGGGCTTGAACCTGGGTCCTTGTACACTGTAGCATGTGCTACCACCCGGCTCCTGGATTTTTTTTATAAGTTGTTCTGGGTCATAGTTTCATGCATCGCAAATAGAATTTCTTTAAGAGCCTACTGACTGGGTATTTACAACCACGTTGTCAGCTGGGAGAGAAAGGGGAGGCGGCTGAAGGGTTTTCAGACTGCGCATCTGTGGCACCAGGAAGTGGTGTGAGGCTGGTCTGTTTTCTGGAGGGCACAGAGGAGAGGAATGGGGCGAGTCTGACAGTCCCTTAGTCGGTTTTGGCTACTGTCCACATTATGTTGGATTTTGTTACATTGAGCATTGCTCAACTTGAACATTTAATGCTTCCTCTTTTTTTTTTTTTAAAGCTTGCTCTTTTTTTTTTTTTTTTTTAAAGACTTTATTTATCTATTCATGAGAAGGATAGGAGAGAGAGAAAGAACCAGACATCACTCTGGTACATGTGCTGCCAGGGATCGAACTCGGGACCTCATGGTTAAGAATCCAATGCTTTATCCACTGCTCCACCTCCCGGACCACTGCTCTTTTTTTTTAATATTTATTTATTCCCTTTTGTTCCCCTTGTTATTTTATTGTTGTAGTTATTGTTGTTGATGTCGTCGATGTTGGATAGGACAGAGAGAAATGGAGGGGGGTAGAGAAAGACAGACACCTGCAGACCTGCTTCACTAAGAAGTGACGCCCCTGCAGGTGGGGAGCCAGGGGCTCGAACCGGGATCCTTACGCCGGTCCTTGCGCTTTGCACCACCTGTGCTTAACCCGCTGCGCTACCGCCCTACTCCCAGTGCTTCCTCTTTTAAAATGGTGTTTTTGGGAGTCAGGGTGCTGGCCCCAGCCCCGCTCTCGTCTGAGCAGAGCTCTGTTCCCTTCAGTCCGTCCGTCAGAGTTGCCTTGAGAAAGGAACGGAGTCCTGCTCCTGTTTCTGTGCAGACAGAAGCTCCTCCGGGAGTCCTGATTCCCAGAGGCTAGCGGGGAGGGGCTACCAGCCGGGGGTCCTGTCTCTGCGCAGGTCCTGTTGATTTGCGAGCTGCCTCACTCCGGTCCTGGAAAGGCAGGAAGGTTCACGGGCAGATGCTTGGAGAGCTGCCTGGGGAGTTGAGTCTCTAGCTCTTTCTCGCCGGAGTCAGGACTCCATGGAGCCGTTGGAGAGTAGGAGCTGGGCACCATGTTCACTACACACACACACACACACACACACACACACACACACACACACACACACACACAGAGTTTGTGGCCAAATACATTTGGGCCTCTCAGCAAACTTACGTCACCATGTTCAGGCTTCACAGACTTACTTTCTCACTGTCACTGGCTCGGCTGGACACCCTGGACACCTGCACTAAGGCGCGTGTCCACAGCCCGTCTTCCTACCTTCCCACCTTCCCCATGGGGGATCACTTCACCAGTGGTAAAGCAGGTTTGCAGGTCTCTCTCTCTCCCCCCTCTTCCCCTCGCCTCTTGATTTCTCTCTGTTCTCTTCAACAGTAACAATAAGGGAAACAAAAATGGGGGGAAAATGCCCTCCAGGAGCAGTGGATTCATAGTGAGGTCCAGCGATAATCAGAGGCAAAATAAATAAATGTAAATAACAGCAAAGCGGGGGCAGCAGTTAAGTGCACAGGGCCCATTTGAGCCCTTGGTACTGCACAAATGGTGAAGCGGGGCTGCAGGTGTCTTTCTCTCTTACTCCTCTCTGTTTCTCTGTCCTGTCCAATAAAATGGGAAAGACAGCCTCGAGGAGCAGTGGGTTCCTAGTCTCATAGTGTCAGCACCGAGCCCCAGCGTGGAGACAAAAACGTCGGCAGTTGTGGAAAGTTCCGTCTTCCAGTGCCGGGGACGCAGCAGGCTCACCCCTACCCCTCTGCCCGGGCTGTGTGGCTGCTGTTCTGCTCCGCTGGCCCTCGCCCTGCTGCCCGCCCCACGGACCTGCTGCTGCTCCTTTTTATTTTTTATTTTTTGAGTGAGATGAAGAGAGAGAAAGACACAGAGAGAAACACCAGAGCCCTGCTCAGCTCTGGCTTATGGCGGTGCTGGGATGGGACCTGGGACTCAGGCATGAGAGTCTCTTTGCATAATCATTATGCTATCTACCCCCGCCCAGCTTTCCCATTCTCTATCCCTCTGGGAGTACGGACCCAGGGTCATTGTGGGAGCAGAAGGTGGAAGGTCTGGCTTCTGTCATTGCTTCCCCGCTGAACATGGGTGTTGACAGGTGGATCCAGACTCCCAGTCTGCCTCTCTCTTTCCCTAGTGGGGCAGGGCTCTGGGGAAGCGGGGCTCCAGGACACATTGGTGGGGTCGTCTGCCCAGGGAAGTCTGGTTGGCATCATGCTGGCATCTGGAACCTGGTGGCTGAAAAGAGAGTTAACATACAAAGCCAAACAAATTGTTGATTAATCATGGACCCAAAGGCTGGAATGGTGCAGATGAAGTGTTGGGGGTGTCTCCATTTTGTAGATAGCTAGTTAGGCATATTTTAGTTATATTCCAAAGGGCCTGTAGCTATACTGGTTTTTTTTTACTTTTCTTTTCTCTGAGCCTGAAATCTGATATGCAGGTGGATCCAAGTTATTGTCTGGGGAGATAATGTCATGGCTGGAAAAGGACCAGAAAGCTGGATCAGGGAAGAGAGTAGCTCCCTAATATGGGAAAGGGGTATAAATATTGTTGACTGTAAACCCCATCGATTTGATGTGATCTGGGGCCCATATTCAGCTTAGGAGCCTAGGTGACCTCTGCATCCCTGTAGGTCTGAGCTCACATTCTGTGGTCATGAGTAGGAACGTTCCAAGCTGCCCCAATATCAGGACCCATCTTCCTCAGGTGCAGCATAGAGTATGTTGTCCAGCCTCCCTTTGGAGGATGGAACCTTTTCTACCGTGTTGCTCCCAGTTGAGGGCCAGGTCCTGTGGGTCCCCGAGGGTCTGCTGTGCTGTTCTTGGAACTGCTTCTGAGTGAGGGCAGGGCTGTGCCGGCTGTTTCTCATCACCATCTGCCTTTTCTGTTTCGCGGCCACCAGAGTTCTCTGGGCCTCGGAGCCAGCACAACGAATCCACTGCTCCTGATGGCCATTTTTTTCTCTTTCAAAAGACCCATCTGTGTACTTGCGAGAACCAGAGCGTCGCCCGTGTTTGTACAGTGCTAGGGGGTCAGACTCAGGAGCTCTGAGCTGGAGGGGCAGTGAGGAGAGGCGGGTGGCAGCGTCCTCACGTGGCTGAGTCCTCGCTGCCACCGCCTCTGGCCTGTCTCTTGCCAGCTCTGCTCTCGAGCCTGCCCGTGGACGGGGTCGCTCAGCTCCTCTGCAGACACTCAGCAGGAGTGCTTGGCACTTGGTACCCGGTGCTGCTTTCACCGAGTGCGAGAGTGGTCGGGCAGCCGCTGTGCCAGGGTGCTGACCCCACGGGGTGGAGGACCTGCTCAGACTCCTGCCGCGGGCCCGAGGCCTTGAGCTCACACAGACGGTGATCGGCTAGAGGGGCTGGTGCCGGACCCGCAGGACTGCACGTGCCCTTCAGGGCCCCACTCGGCAGCCCCTCACTCCCGCCCCTGAGCCGGGGCTGCCTCCTCTCTGCCGTCTCCGCCCCTCATGCCACCCCACCTCTCGCCAACTCCCCGGCTTCTGTGCGGTCCTGCCCCGGGTTCTCTTCCAACTGGCCTTTTGAACAGTCAGTCGGCACGCTCCATAGCCTCCGGCTCCCCCGCCCCTAGGACGGGCTGCCCCACCGTCTGTGCAGAGCCTTGTCCCTGGCTACCCACCCTGTGGCCGTGGCTCCCAGGAGCCCTTCTTCCCTCGAGGTCCTGGCCGGCACTGCTCCCTCTGTCCCAGAGGATGGGTAGCCTGGATATGCCCTGGGGTACGTACGTGAGGCAGACAGACCTCAGGGTTAGTGCCCGCCACACACGGTGTGAAGAAGGTTCTGGGTTGAGAAGGGGCTTGTGTCTGAGGCCTGGCGGAGCCTTTTCGGGGCCTGGTGAACAGGGGACGGGGACAGAGACAGGGCTCGCCGGCCACACCAGGACCTTTGAGTCCATCTTTTTTTTTTTTTATTTTATTTTTTTACATTTATTTATTCCCTTTTGTTGCCCTTGTTGTTTTATTGTTTTAGTTATCACTGCTGTTGTCGTTGTTGGATAGGACAGAGAGAAATGGAGAGAGGAGGGGAAGACAGAGAGGGGGAGAGAAAGACAGACACCTGCAGACCTGCTTCACCGCCCGTGAAGCGACTCCCCTGCAGGTGGGGAGCCGGGGGCAGGTCCTTGCGCTCTGCGCTCGAGTCCATCTTGATGCCCGGCAGGTTCCCCTGCCTCGAGGAAGCCGGGAAGGGAGCCACCGCGGGCAGCAGGAGCTTCTGTCGGGTGCGGTTGGAGCAGGGGCCCGAGCAGAGGCCTGCGGGTCTGGCTCCACCACAGTGGCACCAGGCTGCCCACCTGCCCGTGCTCTGCCCTAGGGGCGGCCCGTGGGGGAAGTCTGACCCGAGAGGCCGTGAGGGCCCACCCGGTGCTCCCACGTTGCTGGCTCCTGTGCCCTCAGGCTCTGTGGCGCTGAGGAGCCCTGGGGTGTTGCCCCCGCTGAGCCGTGATGTGAGCTCCGGTGTGTGACCCGATGGCCTCTTCTAGGCTTTACCACCGGCTCCCGTTGAGAATCCCACCGGCAGGCATCAGGTGTTCAACGCGTCGCTCCAGGACCACATTTACCCCAGCTGCTTTGGGAGCTCTCCGGAGTGGGGCGGCTCCAAGTCCCTACGTCTCTGGGGATCTGAAGTGCTGAGCGACAAGGGCTGGAGCCCCGGCGCTTTCCTGCCCCTGCCGGACTCGCCTTCTGGTAAGGAGCCCCCCACGGGTGCGCAGGCTGACCCTTCCCACACGCCCGCCACCCTACACCCCGTACTGCCGCCGGGCCCTCACTCCGCGCCGGCGTCTAGACACCGCCCTGGACGCTGTGACGCACGCTCCTTTTCTGGCTGGCTGGCCCCAACCAGCTCCCCCTGCGGCTGCCCAGCCCTTCTCCCTATGCTGAGGGCCTGACCGCTCCCACCGCCCCTGCACGGCGAGCCAGACCTGCCCTCTGTGCGCCTGGGAAAGCTCTTCCGCCCTCAGGCTGGGAGTGACCTTTCCGGCTGTGGCACGGCACAGCTTTTGGAAGGCACCCCCTCTCCCCCTCCAGGGCCAGGCGCCTGGTGGGTGCTCAGGTGAATCCAGCTCACCGCAACACCCAGCGTCCCGCGGGGTCCTCAGCCCGATAGCCGCCCGTCCTGCCCGGTCAGTCGTGTGCACTGGGCTTACCGAACGCTGTCACCTTTAGGGGCCTTCATGTCCCCGTTCTCCTCTGAAGGCGGTGACATACTGGGGCCAGCGCTCTCGGACCCGAGGCTGGACGCCCTGCCCCCGCCGCCCAGCAGTGAAACGCCAGCAGTATCGGAAGGCAAGGAGAAAAAAAACACGGCGAAAAAGAAGTGTCTGTACAACTTCCAGGATGCTTTCATGGAAGCCAACAGGGTGGTGATGGCCACGTCCTCGGCTACCTCGTCTGTGTCCTGCACGGCCACCACGGTGCAGTCCAGCAGCAGCCAGTTCAAGGTGGCCTCCAAGAGGCCGCCCGCCAGTGGTAAGGGCTCCAGACCGGGCGGGCTCCTAGGTGCCAGGCCACTTCCTCCGCCTCCTCCCTGGGCCCCGCTCCTCCTCCTCCGCCTCCTCCTCCCTGTAACCCAGATCCTCCTCCTCCTCCTCCCTGTAACCCAGCTCCTCCTCCTCCTCCTCCTCCCTGTAACCCAGATCCTCCTCCTCCTCCCTGTAACTCAGCTCCTCCTCCTCCTCCCTGTAAACCAGCTCCTCCTCCTCCTCCTCCCTGTAACCCAGCTCCTCCTCCTCCCTGTAACCTAGCTCCTCTTCCTCCTCCTCCCTATAACCCAGCTCCTCCTCCTCCTCCTCCCTGTAACCCAGCTCCTCCTCCTCCTCCTCCCTGTAACCCAGCTCCTCCTCCTCCTCCTCCCTGTAACTCAGCTCCTCCTCCTCCCTGTGACCCAGCTCCTCCTCCTCCCTGTAACCCAGCTCCTCCTCCTCCTCCCTGTAACCCAGCTCCTCCTCCTCCTCCCTGTAACCCAGCTCCTCCTCCTCCTCCCTGTAACCTAGCTCCTCCTCCCTGTAACCCAGCTCCTCCTCCTCCCTGTAACCTAGCTCCTCTTCCTCCTCCTCCCTGTAACCCAGCTCCTCCTCCTCCTCCCTGTAACTCAGCTCCTCCTCCTCCTCCCTGTAACTCAGCTCCTCCTCCTCCCTGTGACCCAGCTCCTCCTCCTCCCTGTGACCCAGCTCCTCCTCCTCCTCCCTGTAACTCAGCTCCTCCTCCTCCTCCCTGTAACTCAGCTCCTCCTCCTCCTCCCTGTAACCCAGCTCCTCCTCCTCCTACCTGTAACTCAGCTCCTCCTCCCTGTAACTCAGCTCCTCCTCCTCCTCCCTGTGACCCAGCTCCTCCTCCTCCTCCTCCCTGTAACCCAGCTCCTCCTCCTCCTCCTCCCTGTAACTCAGCTCCTCCTCCTCCTCCCTGTAACTCAGCTCCTCCTCCTCCTCCCTGTAACTCAGCTCCTCCTCCTCCTCCCTGTAACCCAGCTCCTCCTCCTCCTCCTCCTCCCTGTAACTCAGCTCCTCCTCCCTGTGACCCAGCTCCTCCTCCTCCCTTTAACCCAGCTCCTCCTCCTCCTCCTCCCTGTAATCCAGCTCCTCCTCCTCCTCCCTGTAACTCAGCTCCTCCTCCTCCTCCCTGTAACTCAGCTCCTCCTCCTCCTCCCTGTAACCCAGCTCCTCCTCCTCCTCCTCCCTGGCCCCATGGGGCTGTGTTTTCAGAGCTCGTGTGCCCTGGCAGAGGCTCCTCCTGAGCTCAGCCTGCTTGCTGGGTCTCCCGGGGCTGTCCCCTAGTCTAGCAGGATTCCACCCCTGCTTCCAGGTACATGAAAGAAGCTTCTGGAATATGTGTGGCTGACATGCCAGCCGTGTGAGCAGCACCATGGGGCGGCTTAATGGCCGGCCGTGCTGGGGGCTTTCAGACTGGAGGCACGAAGGTGGCAGGTTCAGACCCCACCCCAGGAGGGAGCCAGCAGGCAAGGTGCCGGCAGCCCAGTGCCCTGTGTTGGCGACAAGGGGGCGGGACTCACACAGCTGCCGCCAGCCCTCGGGCTCAGGGGCATTGGTGTCTGGGTGAGGTTGTGGGTGCCAGGCGGGGAGGGGAAGGTCTGCACCGCCCCGCAGCCTCCGGTGGCCTCAAGTGGCCTGAGGCGGCGGCCGCGGGTAGAGGCGTGAACACGACCCACCGTCTCCGCAGGGGACGTTTGCCACGGCGTCGGCAAAGAGGAGCACAGGCACCCGGCCGCCGCCCTCCGGAGCAGCCCCACGGGCCTGGCGCCGCTGCCCGCGCTCACCCCCGCTGCCCTCGCACCCGCCCCCACGCCGCACCTCGCCAGCCTCGCTGCCCCGCCCTTCCCCAAAACGGCCGGCACCGCGCCTGGCTTCCCGGAGCCGCGCAAGAGCTTCTGCTCTGTGCCGGGAGCCCCCGTACCCCCCTCGACGGACGGCACCGCCAGCGCCCCCCCCAGTGTCTGCAGGTGAGCCGGGCACTGGGAGGTGGGACTGAGGGTCCCGCGCGCTACGAGGTCGGCACGCGCTTCCGTGTGGCCGCAGCACGGCCAGCCCGGGCTTCCCAGCCCGACAAACGGGCGCCCGTCCCCTGAGCCGTCCAGCTTCTCAGCTAACGAGCCAGGTGGGTCATGCCGGCTTCAGAGTTCACTCGGGCGACTTAGACGTCGCACTTGGCAGGTCGCCTCCAGTTTCATCCGTTGGTCCCCTAGGGCAGTGTTGTCTTTGTGATGACTAAGTAGTATTCCACTCAGCCTGCCATCTGGACCAACCACCACACGATACACAGAGCTGTGTGCGGTCTGGCTGATGGTGCTTCCGGGGACTGAACTGGGGGCTTGGTGCCTCAGGCATCAGAGTCCTTGCAAAACCATTCTGCTGTCTCCGCAGCACCTCCATAACTTCTTTATCTAGCCAGCAGCCAGTGGGCATTAAGACTGATTTTTTTTTTAATCTTTATATTTATTTATTTTCCCTTTTGTTGCCCTTGTTATTGTTGTAGTTACTATTGCTGTTGTTATTGATGTCGTCATTGTTGGGTAGGATAGAGAGAAATGGAGAGAGGAGGGGAAGACAGAGAGGGGGAGAGAAAGACAGACACCTGCAGACCTGCTTCACCGCCTGTGAAGCGACTCCCCTGCAGGTGGGGAGCCGGGGGCTCGAACTTGGATCCTTATGCCGGTCCTTGCTTTGTGCCATGTGCGCTTAACCTGCTGCGCTACCGCCCGACTCCCTGATTTTTTTTTATTTTTTAAACCAGAGTCCTGCTCAGCTCTGACTTGTATTGTGGGGGTTTGAACGTGAGACGTCGGAGCCTCAGGCACGAGAGTCTGTTTGCATAACCATTATGCTGTCTACCCCCCATTTAGATGGATTCTATGACTTTTTTTTTGTCGCTGGGGCTCGGTGCTGACACTATGAATCCACCGTGTCCAGTGGCCATTTTCCTTTCTTTTCTTTTTCTTCCCCTTCTACTAGAACAAAGAGAAACTGAAAAGAGAGGGGGATAGGAAGAGAGACACCTGCATCCCTGCTTCATACTCATGAAGTTCCCCCTGCAGTCAGGAGTGGGGGCTTGAACCTGGGTCCTTGTACATAGTAACTTGCACAGTTAGCCAGGTGTGTGGCCAGCTGCCCCGGCCTTGTTTTAAGACTGGTTTTGGGGCTCGGTGCCTGCACCAGGAATTCCAGGCTCCTGGAGGCCATTTTTCTCACTTTGTTGCCATTGCTGCTGCTGGACAGGACAGAGAGACATGGAGAGAGGAGGGCAGACAGAGGGGGAGAGAAAGACAGACACCTGCAGACCTGCTTCACCGCCTGGGAAGCGACTCCCCTGCAGGTGGGAAGCCGGGGACTCGAACTGGGATTCTTACGCCGGTCCTTGTGCTTTGCGCCACAGGCGCTTAACCCGCTGCACCACCGCCTGGCCCCTGTTTTAAGAGTTTTTTGTCTTTATCTTGCCTGTTGGCAGTTGCTCCTGCTGTGACTATTGCGGTCGGCGCTGGCCGTCCCCTGCCTGGGGCGCCCGCCGACTGACCACGTGACTTTGCAGTGACCCCGACTGTGAGGGGCACCGCTGTGAGAACGGCGTCTACGACCCCCAGCAGGACGACGGGGACGAGAGTGCTGACGAGGACAGCTGCTCCGAGCACAGCTCCAGCACCTCCACCTCCACCACCCAGAAGGAGGGCAAGTACTGCGACTGCTGCTACTGTGAATTCTTCGGGCATGGCGGGGTGAGTGCCTGGGGCGCCCGGCGCTGGTCTGCAGAGCCGCTGCTGCCTGGTCCTCCCCAGCAGGGCTCTGGGCGGCAGGCGGGGCTATGGGGAAGCATCCTAGCGGTTCTGCAAAGAAGCCCTCCTGCCTGAGGCTTCAAGGTTCCAGGTTCGATCCCCAGCACCACTACCGGCCAGAGCTGGGCAGTGTGTGCGTGCCGCCTCAGTCTCTGTCTTTCTCTCACTCTGGGGAGAATAACACAGATGGAAGCCTCAGCAAAGCCTCGGCAGCAAGAGAGAGCACTGAGCTTGGGGCTGGGGGACAGCACAGGGGCTCTGCAGAGCCCCCCGCCAGAGGCTGCAGTCGTCCAGACATGACTCCCAGCACCACTGTCAGCCAGAGCAGAGCAGGGCTCTGGGAGTAACAGCGTCACCAGAATCCGTTACCGAGGGGCAGGCGGCAGCACACCTGGTTGAGTGCACAAGGACCCGGGTTCAAGCCCCCGGTCCCCACCTGCAGGGGCAGCTTCACAAGCAATGAGTCAGGGCTGCAGGTGTCTCTGTCTCTGTCCCTCTGTATCTCCCCCCTCCTATTTCTGTCTGTATCCAGTAATGAAAATAAATAAACAAACCCACTATGCAGAGATGGATGGGCGGGAGGCGTGGGGTCATGAGTCGGCGCCTGGCTCTGCTCTCATGTTGCTTTTGAACTCTGCGAACGTTCCTTCCCGAGATGTGGCTGAGGCTCTGTGCTCCCCGCCCGCAGCCTCCCGCGGCGCCCACGAGCAGGAACTACGCGGAGATGCGTGAGAAGCTGCGTCTGCGGCTGACCAGGCGCAAGGAGGAGCAGCCCAAGAAGCCAGAGCAGCTGTCTGAGCGGGAGAGCGTGGCGGACCCGCGGCGAGTGGAGGACCTGCTGCAGTTCATCAACAGCTCGGAGCCCAAGCCCGCGAGCAGCTCCCGCGCCGCCAAGCGCGCCCGGCACAAGCAGAGGAAGGTACCCGCCGGGACCAGGGCCGCGGGGGTGGGGACGGGCGCCGGCCCGCACTGTCTGCCTCCCGTCGTCTGGGACACCCACGTCGTCACTCCCCACCAGGCCACTGGCATCAGAGGAGGGCTACGGCTGGCCGGGCAGGTGTGCTGGCGGGGTCTGACCAGGGAGTGCTGGGCTGGTGTTGGCGAGCGCCGGCCAGGAGGCTTCCCGTGGGCTCTGAACCAGGGCAGTTCTGCACCTGAGCTGGTGGGTGGCTGGGAGGTGGCGAGGCCCCCGCACACGGCCGTCACGGGCAGGCCTTGGGCACTGCCACACCGAGCGTGGGCAGCCGTGACTCTGTCCCTTCCAAGGGGACGTCGACTGTGTTTGAAGCCCTTTACCGCAGGACCCTAGTGACAGTGCGTTGGGAAAGTTCTGACCCCTGGCGGAGGGACGAGAAGTCTCACAGTTTCTTTTTCTTTATTAGATTTACTTAAAATTTATTTATTTTGGATAGAGACACGTTGAGAGGGAAGGGGACATAAAGAAAGACTTGTGATAAGTAAAAGCTTCACCGGCAGGGAAGGAGGAGGAGCAGGCTTGAGCCTGCGTTCCGTGCGCTGTGTGTGCTCAGCCAGGCGCGTCACCTCCGTTATTTATTTACTATTGGATAGACACAGAGAAATGGAGAGGAGGGGGAGATAGAGAGAGACCCCTGCAGCCCTGCTTCACCACTTGGGAAGCTTCCCTGCAGGTGGAGCCCGGGGGCTTGAACGCGGGTCCTTGCGCACTGTCCTGTGAGCGCTCTTTTCTTCTGCTGCTGCTTTTTTTTTTGACCAGAACACTGCTCAGTTCTGGCTGGTGCTGGGGATGGAACCTGGGACCTCAGAGCCTCAGGCTTGAACGGCATTTGCCCAACCATTATGCTGTCTCCCCAGCCCAGTTTCACATTTTCTCAAAACGTTTTGCCACTCGGCTTGTTTGTGACCGCGAGCCGCCCGCCGGCCGCCGTGTCCTGAGCCCCCTGTCTTGGCAGCTGGAGGAGAAGGCCCGCCTGGAGGCGGAGGCCCGCGCCAGGGAGCTCCTGCCCCTCCGCGAGGAGCGGCGGCGGGAGGAGGAGGAGGGGCAGCGCCTGCAGGAGCTGCAGAAGCTGCGAGCGGCGAAGAAGAAGAAGAAGGAGAGGGCCGCCAAAGACTGCCCTGAGCTGGGCTTGCTGGCCCGGGACTTCCGGGCCGCCACAGAGCCCGTCCCTGCCTCTGAAAGCATCCCCAACGGCGCGCCCGAGCCCCCCCCAGAACCGGAGACCCCGGCCCACACCCCGCCCCGCCCCTCGGACTCCGCCGAGCCCACCCCGGGCCCCGGCCCCGCGGACGCCAGGAAGGCACGGCCACCCGAGCCCCTGTCTTTCCTCCTCGACATGGTGCAGCAGCACAGAGACGGCGGCGCGGGCAAGCAGAGGCCCAGGCCGGCCGGCAGAGCCGGGGGCGAGCCCACCCGCACCCCCGAGGGCCGGCCCCCGCCGCCCCCGCCGCCCCCCGAGGCCAAGGCGGTCCCAGACCTCGCTGCCCTGGCAGAGCAGAAGCAGGAGGAGAGGAGGGTCGGAGGCAACGGCAGGAAGCAGCTCGCCCCCACCCATGTCGGGGATGAGAGGGCAGACGTGCCGCCCCCCGAGCCCGGCCCCCCCCACGAGCCGGAGCGGCTGGACTCGCCGCAGCCCAAGCCCAGGAGCCGCAGGGGCAAGAAGAAGAAGGGAGACAGGGCCGGCAGCTCGCTCGGTGAGTGTGGGCCAGGGCGCGGCCAGGCGGGCTGCCTAGTCACACCGAACCTGAAGCTCTCAGCTCTCGGCGTGACCGGTCTAGATGGCCGCCCGGTAGCCGGCTGTGGCTTCCTCAGTGGCCCCCAACGCTGCCCCTGTGCGGTGGGCGGTTTTCCGCGGGCGCCTGTGCGCGCTCATTGGAGCTGCCCCTCCCGCGCCCGCCTTCGGCCCCCCGCCGCTGAGTCACCGCTCGCGGCTGGGCCAGGCCTCTCCTCTCTCTGGACCTCGGAGTGTCTGAGGGGCGGAAGGGGGCGCGGGTGGGGGAGCGTGTGCACCGTGCGTGGTGGGCGAGGCCGCCGTGGCTGTTGGGGAAGGGCCTGAAGAGCTGAGCACCCTGACACCCGCGGGCGGGCGGGCGGGCGGCACCTCGGGCTCCCTGCGCGGTCGTGGTCGGGTCGGAATCAGAGAGACAGTGCCTGGGGCTCGCTCGCTCGCTCTTAGTCCTGGTGACCTCGGCTCCTCCTCCCTCCTCTTCCCTCCCTCCCTCTTTCCTTCCTGCCTTCCTCTCTCCCTTCTTCCTTCCTCCTCTCTCCTTTCTCTCTCCCGCATTCCTCCCTGCTTCTGTTCCTCCCTCCTTCCTCCCTCCCTCCCTCCTCCCTCGTTCCTTCCTTCCTTCCATCCACCCCTCTTTTCTCTTTTCTTTTTGCCTCCAGGGTGACTGCTGGGCTCAGTACCTGCACCAGGAATCCACTGCTCCTGGAGGCCTTTTTTGTTTTTCTTTTTTTTTTTTGTTACCCTGGTTGTTTTACCATCGTTGTGGTTATTATTATCTCTCTCTTCCCTCCCTCTTCCTCTCTCCCTCCCTCTCTCCCTCTCCCTCTCCCTCTCCCTCCCCTCTGCTGCTGGGGGTGTCTGCCTTGTGTCGCCCCTGCCTTGCTGAGGTCGGGTCTAGCTTTGTGAGCAAGATGGAGGTCCTCTGGGCAGGAAAGCTCAGAGCTGACGGCTGGCGCTCTGGCCGTCTCCACGCCGACATGTTTCATGCTGTCTGCAGTCACTTTACATTGGACTTTCCCGCTAGTTCTCATGTGTTTTCTGGACACAGACAGACTCTGAGGAGGAGGAAGCGCTGTTGCCGTGGGCCTGGGGCCCGATGTTCCCCATTCTCGGGTTTGCTCTGAGCATCTGTCTCCGCAGAGTGCTGCTACTCAGGCAGCTGGGTTGTCCCGGCACCAGGAGCCCCCACCTGCTTACAGCACTTGCCTGGGTGGGCGCCACCATGCCCAACGGTGGCTGGAGACTCGGTGAGGTGCGGCACCGGAGGGAGGGGCGCCCACCGCCTCGGTGTCCCCAGTTTCCCCACCGCTGGCTGTCAGCTGCCACTGCAGGTCACCGAGGTTGGAGAGGAGAGAGCGCGGCCAGCTGGGGGGGGCGTGGGGGCCAGGTTCCGCTGCCACCCCCGCGCTGCTGGGCTCAGGTCCGCACGCTGCACCTTGCTCGTTGATGGTAACCAGATGCACAGCGTGTGTTGGCGTTGGGGTGTCGGGGTGGCCCAGGTAGCCTGCCCCTCATCCAGGCATTTCCCCCCTGTCTTCTGGGGTCTCTGCTGGAGAGGCTGCTGTGGGGGGTGGTCCGGGCAGCCTGTCCCCCATCCGGGCATCTCCCCCCCCCCCCCCGTCTCCTGGGGTCTCTGCTGGAGAGGCTGCTGTGGGGTCACGTGTGAGAAGCTGTTTGTCAAGTTCTCGAGCGAGTGTTCTGAGGGCCGAGTGTCTGCTGCAGCCTTTGACTCGCTTTCCCCTTTGCTTTCAGATGACGTCTTTCTGCCTAAAGACATCGATCTAGACAGCGTGGATATGGATGAAACAGAGAGGGAAGTGGAGTATTTCAAAAGGTAAATGTGTCTGAGATGATGGGCCCTGCTCACCCCTCGTGACCCCTTGGGAGCCTTCACCCCCACGCCCTCTCTCCACCTCTCCGCCACCCGGTGTGAGAGCAAGCGGTTCCTGGTGGCCGGAGGTCTCCCGAGAGGCTGGTGGAAGCCCCGCGCCACCAGCAGATTAGCACGCGCAGCTGCCCTGTGTGTTCGGGGCCGGGGGTCGGCCCCCCCGAGCCTGAGGGGCGGCTGGTCCTGTGAAGGCAGGGCTGGAAGAAATGGGAATGGCGGGGGGCTGGGCGGGGGCACATAGCAGTAAGCGGAAGGACCTGGGTTCAAGCCACGGCCCCGCACCTACATGGGGAACGTTGCCAGCGTCTCTCTATCGCCCCTTTCCCTCTCATTTAGAACACAGTAAAGCATTTAAGTTATGTGTGTAGACCTAGAAGATAAAAGCAGGGCCGGGTGGTGGCGCACCTGGTAGAGCGCAGGTTGCAGTGAGCAAGACCCAAAGGGTTCGAGCCCCCAGTCCCCACCTGCAGGGGAGCTTCATGAGCGGTGAAGCAGGGCTGCGGGGGTCTGTCTCTCTCCCTCTGTGTCCCGTCCCCTCTCTAGCTCTGTCCCTGTCAATAACGAACAGATAAACATATATGAAGTTCAAGGCCTCAGGGTGTCCTGAACACTGGGACTTGTGGACCCAGCTGGAAAGAAAGTGGCGACACGGTGTGGCCTGCAGTCCGCAGTGTGGGACGGAATCGGGCGGCCGGGCCGCGGTGTGGTCAGAGCACGTGTCAGTCACCGTTGTGGGGACCCTCTGGAGGCCTCTGGCAGTGCGGCTGCAGCCAGGTGTCTGCCGTCCCTCCCTGACGACTGGGCACTCGGCTGCTGCCCTGAGCCCGCCGCAGCCCGGCAGAGAGATGGACAGTGGCCGGCAGACTCTCCAGTCACTGACAGGGCAGAAGTGACCGGCGACGGGTCGTGTCTGGGAGGGTGTGGGTCCGAGCACGGTGTCGTGTGCAACGAAATATGAACCATGTGAAGAAATGTAGGGCCGGGGCCGGGCGGTGGCGCAGCGGGTTAAGTGCAGGTGGCGCAAAGCACAAGGACTGGCGGAAGGATCCCGGTTCGACAGTTCGAGCTCCCGGCTCCCCACCTGCAGGGGAGTCGCTTCCCAGGCGGTGAAGCAGGTCTGCGGGTGTCTGTCTTTCTGTCCCCCTCTCTGTCTTCCCCTCCTCTCTCCATTTCTCTCTGTCCCATCCAGCAACAACATCAATGGCAACAATAATGACAACAGGGGTAACAAAATGGGGGGGGGATGGCCACCAGGAGCAGTGGATTCATGGTGCAGGCACCGAGCCCCAGCGATAACCCCGGAGGCAAAGAAAATAAATGTCGGGGAGTCAGGCGGTAGCTCAGAGGGTCAGCGCAGGTGGTACAAAGGATCCCGGTTCGAGCCCCCGGCCCCCCACCTGCAGGGGAGTCGCTTCACAGGCGGTGAAGCAGGTCTGCAGGTGTCTGTCTTTCTCTCCCCCTCTCTGTCTTCCCCTCCTCTCTCCATGTCTCTCTGTCCCATCCAGCAACAACATCAATGGCAACAATAATGACAACAGGGGTAACAAAATGGGGGGGGGATGGCCACCAGGAGCAGTGGATTCATGGTGCAGGCACCGAGCCCCAGCGATAACCCCGGAGGCAAAGAAAATAAATGTCGGGGAGTCAGGCGGTAGCTCAGAGGGTCAGCGCAGGTGGTACAAAGGATCCCGGTTCGAGCCCCCGGCCCCCCACCTGCAGGGGAGTCGCTTCACAGGCGGTGAAGCAGGTCTGCAGGTGTCTGTCTTTCTCTCCCCCTCTCTGTCTTCCCCTCCTCTCTCCATGTCTCTCTGTCCTATCCCACAACGACGATGACATCAGTAACCAACAATAATAACTACAATAAAAAAATTTTAAATACATATATATATATATATATATATATATATATATATATATATATATATATATATATATATGCCAGGAAGTGGCGTACCTGGTTAAGGGCACTTAGTATTAACCTCAAAAATCCGGGTTCAAGTCCCCGGCTCCCCACCCACAGGGACCCCCTTCCTTCCT
Source organism: Erinaceus europaeus (assembly GCF_950295315.1). Classification (NCBI taxonomy): domain Eukaryota; kingdom Metazoa; phylum Chordata; class Mammalia; order Eulipotyphla; family Erinaceidae; genus Erinaceus; species Erinaceus europaeus. Next base: position 184,530,693 of record NC_080164.1, on the reverse strand, counting down.
CTGCCTCCCCCCCTCCCCACGGGGCTGTGGGTGTGAGCAGACACGGGTGACCGTGTTCCTCCCTGCCGTGACTGTTGGCTGTCTGTCTTTGCAGGTTCTGCTTGGATTCCGCCAGACAGACCCGTCAGAGGCTGTCTATCAACTGGTCCAATTTTAGCTTGAAAAAAGCCACATTTGCAGCCCACTGAGAACTGCCGCAGCGGGCGGCGGGCTGGGCCGGAGTGCCCGCTCCTGGGCCTGCATCGTCGTCAGCTCGTGCGTGTGGTCTGTGAGTGGACTTCTTTGATCGTAGCTCTGTGCCGTCGGGCTGGAACGGCAGCCTCGGCGTCCTGGCACCACCCCGAGGCCCTGTGGTCGCCCCGTCTTGCCCCGTCCGTCGCCGGTTCTCTGCCCCGGGGCGCCGGGCCAGGCGGGCGCATCCGCCCTCCTCCGATCTCCTGTCTCCGAGTGTCCGCGTCGCGCTGTGTGTGTCTGACCCCCGACTTGTAGCCAGCTGTGTGAGACCCTGCAGATGAGTCACGACTGCCCAGTACTCACCGTCACGTCTATTAGAGTGGGCAACTGTATTAACACGGAGGCCTGCCTGGCTACTTTTTTAACATATTGTTAAGTAATATTAAAATCATGTCTTTCTTTTTGAAAGATGGAATACATTAATATGGCAGAAGACCTGGTCTGGTTGCTTTCTGCGAGGGTGGGGGGCGCTGTGCCCCTGGGGAGCCGGGCCGCCTCCGTGGGACCTCGCCCTGGTGCCCCAGCGGGCGGCTGAGGATGGGAGGCCTGTGCTGGGCAGACGCCCCCGCGTGCTCTGAGTGCCGAGAAGAACGTGGGACACGGCGGGGCTCTCTGGGGCCCCTCTGCCGTCGAGCTCTGCTGGGAGTGGACGAGGGGCTGGCCTGGAGTGAAGACCAGGTGGGACCAGAGCCTGGCGTGGCCGCACCCTCGGAACAAAGGTCGGGCCGCCCGGAGCAAGGGGAGGGAGCCAGGTGTGGGGTGCTGGGCCGCTGTCCAGAGGAACCCAGGACAGCCCACGGGCCCCAGCCCGGGGTGCGCTTGGCCAGAGGCGAGTGGCGTGAGGCCCTAGGTGGAAGCAGAGAAGCGTGGCGTTTGCTCACAGAATGATCCGGAAAGGGACGCGTGGGCCGGTCCAGAAGCCCGGCAGGACAGAGTGTATGAAATGTGACAGAGCGGTCCACGAGGTGGCACAGAGGATAGAGCGCCCGCCTGTCAAGCATGAGGCCCCAAATTCCGTCCCAGACTGATGTCTGGCGCTCTCTCTTTGAACACTTTAGGAAAGGATGTGAGATAGACTGGTGAGCAGATAAAGGGAAAGCTTCAGTCAGATGGTGGGGGCGACTCTTCCGGCTAGAGTGGCCAGGGGCAGCACAGCCCCCCAGGGGGGTGGGGGCAGCAGAACCCTGGGGGGGGAGCAGAGCCGGGGGGTGTGGGGGCAGCAGAACCCTGGGGGGGGAGCAGAGCCGGGGGGTGTGGGGCCAGCAGAACCCTGGGGGGGGAGCAGAGCCGGGGGGGGGGGGTGTGGGGCCAGCAGAGCCGGGGGGCGGGGGGGGGGCAGCAGAGCCGGGGGGCGTGGGGGCAGCAGAGCCGGGGGGCGGGGGGGGCAGCAGAGCCGGGGGGCGTGGGGGCAGCAGAGCCGGGGGGTGTGGGGGCAGCAGAGCTGGGGGGGTGGTGTCTAGCTCCCTTACTACCTCCACCTCCCTGCTGAATTTCTGTCCATCGCATAAACTGGAAGCATGGTCGCCAGGAGCAGTGGAGTTGAAGTGCGGCTCCGAGCCCCGCGATACCCTGAGGCGATGAGTCTGCTGACACACTGTCTCTTCCCCGTCTGCTGCTCCTGACGAAGGCCAGGAACTCTGGTGGCCAAAAGCGCTCAGAACGCGGAGCTGCTGCCCTGTCCGGCCGCCCTGGCGCTGGGCCGGCTAGTGAGCGAGTCCCGGCGTCTGCGAGGAGCCAGGCGCAAACCTGGAACCACGTCCTGTGCTTTTCCACTGCTACTGTGAGGACCGTGTCTGCTCCGCAGACTGATTTAGTGGGCTGCTCAGTTATCTTTTTTATTTTATTTACTTACTTGTTTATCTTTGCCTCCAGGGTCATGGCTGGGGCTCGGTGCCAGCACTACGAATCCACGGCTCCCGGAGGCCTTTTCCCCACTTTGTTGCCCTTGTTGTTTTATTGTTGTTGTTACTGATGTCGTCGTTGTTGGATAGGACAGAGAGAAATGGAGAGAGGAGGGGAAGACAGAGGGGGAGAGACAGACAGACACCTGCAGACCTGCTGCACCGCCTGGGAAGCGACTCCCCTGCAGGTGGGGAGCCGGGGGCTCGAACCGGGATCCTGACGCCGGTCCTTGCGCCACGTGCGTTTAACCCGCTGCGCTACCTCCCGACTCCCAGGTATCTGTCTTCCTCTCCCTGTCTCTCCTCCTCTCTTCATTTCTCTGTCCTATCCAACAATAACAGCAATGGTAACAACAATAATAACAACAACGATAAACAAGGGCAACAAAAGGGAAAAAATAGCCTCCAGGAGCAGTGGATTCATGGTGCAGGCAAGACCCTGGAGGCAAAGAAAACAAACAAAAAACCACCTCTATGCCCATCAACAGGTGATTGGCTAAAGGAATTATGGGATAGGTACTCTATGGGACACTATGGAGTCCAGAAGATGAGGTTGTGCCCTTTGGGACAAAGTGGATAGAATTGGAGGTGAGAGCACTCACAGTTTACCCTTTATCAATACAGTTCTTAGTTTTGGTAGTAGTTTGGGTCTTAAAAATGTCCTCACCTACTTTTGGATGGGGTCTTTTTTAAATTTTTGTTTTCTGAGTTTGGTGAGTCCTAACTACAGCTGAGTGGCTGAGAAAACTATGGTCTGTACACACAATGGAATACTACCCAGCTGTGAAGAAGGATGAGTTCACCTTCTTCACCTCCTCTTGGATGGAGCTTGAAGGAATCATGTGAAGTGAGATCAGCCAGAAAGAGAAGGATGGAGATGGGATGACCTCACTCAGGGACAGAAGCTGAGAAACGGCAACCGAAAGGGAAACAGAGCAGAACAGGACTGGGTTTGGTGTCGCACACCAAAGCAAAGGACTCTGGGAGTGAGGACAGGGGAGGGGGCTTTGAGGTTCTAGTGCATGATGGGTGGTGGAGGACCCCAGCTGTCTCGCAGGCACCCGCCACGGTGAGACGAAATGTTGAACCTGCGTTGTCGACAGCTGTACACAAGCTGCCGGGCTGGCGTAGAGGTACCTCCTCCCGGGCACGTGCTCTCTGGGTTGGAGAGAACCCGACTGGAGCCAGCCTGGGCTGCTGCTCACTCAGCGACGCGGGAGAGAGTCTTGAACTCATGGCAGAGTGGTAATGCAAACTTTATTGATCACAGAGACAGCGCTTTTATAGGACAGACCCGGAAGTGGCAAGTCAGAAATGGAAATGGTTTGGAAAGGGGTGGAGAAAGGCAAAAGCGGGCTGGGAAGGTAGGAACTTCCTTAGCAACTGTTGTGAGGGTTTTAACTGGTGGGATTAATGTTACCCTGCAGGTGGGGAGGGTCTCGAAGATGATCAAAGAATGGGATGGGTGGGGCTCTTTCAGGCAAAACAGTGATCATGTAGATAGGCCACAGTATCAACAATGCAGGGGGAGCTGGCTTAACGCCCGACACTCACACCACTGAGCCCTCCATGTTTTTCACGTCCACTTTGGGGCTGGAGAGCTCGCCCGCTGGCTGTGCCACCTGCTTGCTGAACACAGCCCAGGTGAGCCGCTGCGACCTCTCAGCCCCAAGAAAGCCGTCAGGGACGGTGACCGCAGTGACCGTACATGCTACGAGCCCTGGCCACGGGGAAACGGGAGTACTGGACAGCTGAGTAGCCTCTCACCCCAGTTAGTGTGGACAGCGTCTGTCGGCCTGTTGTGCGTGCTTGTGTCTCAAGTGCGTCACGTGTGAGGAGCCTGGGCGTGACCCTCATTCTCAGCCAGTCTCCTGGGACCTGGCACAGCACCACGCAGCCTCCCTGCAGTGCTCCGACCCGGTGAGATGGGCCCCATGTGATGGCGGACATTGTCAAGTGGGTCTCTTTCCCTTTATTCCTTTTTTTTTTTGGATAGAGACGAGAAATTTATAGTCAAGGGCGAGATAGTGAGGGAGAGAACCTACAAGACCACGTCAGTGCTTGTGACACTCCACCTGCAGAAGGGGATTCCGGGGACTTAGCCCAGGCCTGTGCACATGGTACTGTGTCCTCTGCTGGGTGCAGAACAGCCAGACCCAATTCTGAGTAGTTTTTTGAGTAATTCTTAATTTTCATTGGCTAGAAAGAGAAACTGAGTTGGAAGGGGAGATAGAGGGAGAGACACCTACAGCCCTGCCTCACCGCTTGTGAAGTGTCCCCCTTGCAGGTGGGGAGCCAGGGGCTTGAACCCAGGTCCTTGCGTATGGTGACATGTGTGCACGTGGTGCACCACTGCCCGGCCTCTGGTTTTTATAGCAGTGAGCTTCCACCATCCCAGATTCTACACTGTCTTTTTAAAAACAATTAAAAAAAATATTTACTTCCTTTTTGTTGCCCTTTTATTGTTGTTGGATAGGACAGAGAGGAATGGAGAGAGGAGGGGAAGACAGAGAGGGGGAGAGAAAGACAGACACCTGCAGACCTGCTTCACCACCTGTGAAGTGACTGACTCCCCTGCAGGTGGGAGCTGGGGGCTCGAACCAGGATCCTCATGGTCCTTGTGGTTTGCGCCACGTGCGCTTAACCCGCTGCGCTACCACCCAACTCCCCTAAACTGTCTTTTGATTAAGAAGATTCTACCTCCCAGCTTGTTCTGAATTTTGTCACTGTCTTCCTGGAGTCAGCAGCTCAGTGGCCTCCCTTACAAGCAGTGCAAGGACCTGGACGATGATCTGGGACTTCACTCCTCGCCCTCTCCACCCACAGCCCAGCCGCCTGCAGTGGGAAACCCTGCCAGTGGGGAAGCTGCGCTGCAGCTGAGGCGGCCCTTTTCCTCTGCCCCTCCCCCCCAGTTCTCTGTCCTAACGTGGGTGGCCAGCTGTGGGTTCACTGTGCGGGCATCAGGCCGCGTAACCCTGGTGTCGGAGGCCCCTGAGCGCCACACTGCTGCCTGTCTCTCACGTTGATCTCTTTAAAACCTCAAGACCTCATTTTCAAACTTACGTGCCAGCCCCACGCCGTTTCCCTGGTTTCTGTTCTTTATCCTGAGGAATTTCCCATCGTGGGTGTGTTTGCTTGAATGGCCACCAGGGCCATTGTTGGGGCCTGGCTGCTGAGGCAGACGCACCGCGCCCAGCACTCCCTCCCCCTTCACCTTGTTTTTGCCTCCGAGGTGATGGCTCCTGGAGGCCATGTTTTTCCCTTTTGTTGCCCTTGTGTTTTTGTGTGTGTGTGTGTGTGTGTTTTTTAATCATTGTTATCGATGTTGTCAGATAGGACAGAGAAATGGAGAGGGGGAAGACGGGGAGAGACACCTGCAGCTCTGCTCCACCACTCGTGAAGTTCTCCACAGGTAGGAGCAGGGGACTGAACCTGGGTCCTTGTGCTCCGTCTGGCGTTTCCACAGTAGTTATATCTTGTAATAAAATCTTGGGGGGAGGGGGTGGCGCACCTCCTTAAGCACTCACGTTACAGTGCACAAGTACCCGGCCTCAAGAAACTGGTCCCTACCAGCAGGGGGAAGCTTCACAAATGGTGAAGCAGGGCTTCAGGTGTGTGCGTCTCTCTCCCTCTTTGTCTACCCCGCCCCTTTCAAATTCTGTTTCTATCTAATAAACAAAAAAAAATCTTCAGGGACCAGGCTTGGGCACACAGGTTAAGCACACACATCACAGTGCACAAGGACCCGGGTTCAAGCCTCCCTGCTCCCCACCTGCAGTGGGAAAGCTTCACAAGTGTTGAAGCAGGCGTCATCCTTCCTACCCCCTTCTCAGTTTCTGTCTCAAATGCCTCAAATAAATCAACACTAAACAAAAACAGTCTCCATCTGCTTTCATTTTCCAAGTCTCGGGTTTGCTGATTTCCGGCTGTATATGGACTCGTGGTCAACAGCGGGCCTGGGTTCTGCCGCCGTCTGAAGAAAGCTGAGTGTGTTCTAAGCTGTGGGTCGCCTGGGGTGTCGCCTTCACTCTTCGCGGTCTCACTGGAAGGGGTCTTTCTTTCCGGCTCTAAGAGGCGAGAACTCAGAGCACCACCCCCCCCAAGCTCAACCAAGGAGCTGCTGTGTCCGCCCCGCGGGCCTCCGCCGCCCCCCAGCCCCCAGACTGTCCTCCTGCCGCCTGGGGGGAGGAGGCAGCACTTGAGCAAGCTGGACAGCAGAGCGCCCGCCCGCCCGCCAGAGCCTCGCCCGCCCGGGTCTTGGCACAGCCCACCTGCTGAGACCCCCGCCCCGTCCACCTGCCGCCGCGGCCCTCACTGCAGGCAGGAAGCAGGCCCCGTCGGGAGGCCCGGCAGCCCTCGCGGTCCAGAGCTGGTGACTGTGGAGCGTGGCCAGTGAGGCCACACGTCGGCCACGGCCCGTCCCTCAGCCCCGCTGGGAGCGGGAGGCTGGGCCCCCCTCCACAGCCCGGGCCGGGCTGCTCCCTCCCGCGGGCGCCGTAGCTCCAGACAGATGTGCCACGAGGCCCCGTCGTCTGCCTCAGCTCCGGCAGGGCAGCGGCCCGGGGTGCTGATGTCGTGTTCACAGGCAACACTCGGCCACGTGCCGGAACAGCTCTTCGCCCTGCTGGTCGCCGAAGCACTGCTGGCAGTGAGGGCACTGGAGGTCCCCTTGGCCTCTGCACGAGGCACCCAGACGCCCCTCCCCTGCAGGGGGGTCCAGCCCTGCCCTCCGGCCTCCGGCGTCTGCTCGGCCCGCACCGTCAGTCTCTGTGCTCCTGAACGTTCTGGAAAGACGGTGGCTGAAGACCGGCTCTCGAGAGTCCTGGAGACAGACAGGGCGGGTTAGAGGCCCAGCCGGCCCTCAGGGACTCACTCTCGTACCCTTGCCTCTGGAGCCAGAGCCCACCAGAGGAGGTGCGGGTAAGTGTGGGCTCTGCAGGGGTGTGGGAGGACTGGCCACCGTGACGCCACGGGCCCCTTGTGCAGGGCCGCGCATGTGGCCCTGCCCCTCCACGCCGCGCCCCATCCACCTCATGTGGCCACCCCCGGGGGCACCACTGCCATCCGGTCTGAGGACAGTTCTTGGAGACCCAGGCGTGACAGTGCTGACGGGCTTGGCGAGTCCCTGTAGGACAGGCAGAGTCCCGGACGAGAAACTCAGTCTGACTCAAGCTGGGCCTCTGCAGACGACCCCTGGGCGCAGCTCTGGGCCCACAGAGTCACCTCCACACAGGTGATGAGATGGATGTCACTGCACACCGGGCCCTCAGCACTCGGACCTACTGGCGGGGCCAGACCCCACCTCACAGCAAGGATGAGGTGAGCGTGAAAGAAGCCCAGGACGGGCCCTGAGAGCAGCCACCTCGCGCCATCATGCCGATCTCCATGAGCACAGTGGAGGGGTGCGCCAGCGTGCCCCGTGGCCAGGCAGCTCTGCCCGGACTGGAGAAATACGGTCTCTGTAGCTCAGGCTAACTTGAATTCGTAAAGGGGAAATGACAGGAGTCGGGGTGGCGCACCTGGTTAAGTGCTCACATTACAGTGCACAAGGACCCAGGTTTGAGACCCCGCTCCCCACCCACAGGGGTCCGCTTCCTGAGTGGTGAAGCAGGGCCGCAGGTGTCAGTCCCCATCTCCCCACCCGTCAATTTGTCTCTGTCAGGTCAGTGGCCACCAGGAGCTGTGGATTTGTCTGGCTTGCACCCAGCCCGAATAGTTAACTAGTGGCACTGAAAAAGAATAGAGAAAGGCCTTCCTGGGCAGGGCGGCGGTGCACCTGGTTTAAGCGCACATGGCCCTGGGTTCAAGCCCCTGGTCCCCACCTGCAGGGGGAAGCTTCACAAGTGGTGAAGCAGGGTTGCAGGTGTCTCTGCCTCCCCTTCCTTCTCGACTTCTCTCTTTCCTGCCCAGTGAAATTTAGGAGAAATCCCCTGCCACCTGGCTTGCAGACGCCTGGTGCTGCAAGGAGGCCACCTTCTCCTCCAGCTCGTGGACCCTGCTCTGAGCTCGCTCCCGATCTGCCCTCTCTGACGTGAAGTCATCCTTGTAGGCGAGAATCTGAAGGGACAGAAAGAAGCTGATGTCAGCCCAGCTTCCCCCCCACCCGCCAGCCTGGGGTGGCCGCCAGCCACAGGCTGCGCCTCACAGGCCGGGCACCTGCTGCTCCAGCATCTGCGCGCGCTCCAGCGCCACGTCCCGGGCCCTCCTCACGGCCGCCAGCTCCCGCCTTGCTTGTGCGGCACCGCTCATCTGCTCCTCCAGCTGTCGGTTGAGCCGAGAGATCTCCTTCTGCATCAGCTCTGGCGGCGAGCCTGTCCCAGACTCCCGGGGGGCCTGCGGCTCCTTCAGCTGGGCCTGGAGTCCCCGGACATACTCATCCCTGCTGGCGTCATAGCGCTGCCACCTGGCGTTGAGATCCTCCACCTGAGGGGGCGAGCAAGGGAGAGGGCGGCCTGTTGGCTGAGGCGAGGTGCAGCGGCCACCCAAGCTCCCTCATCACAGGGCAGTCAGCTGGGGAGAAGGACGCCGGGCCAGGCGCGGGAGGGGTCCTCGCCTGAGGAGCTTCAGGGCGGCCCCAAGGGAGGCAGGGCAGATGCTCACGTGAGCCAGCTTTTGCTTCAACAGCTGGTTCTCCTCTTGCAACTCCAGGAGAAGGGCCTGGGCCGCCGCGTCCCCGCTCGTAGCCTCCGGCTGCATAGGACGGAAGCCACAGAAGACATGGTGTCACCAAACAACGGCCGTCGGGGCAGCAGGAGCTGAGCCTGGGGACTGAGGCCAAAGGCGGTCACTGTGTCCACAGCTCGGCCGGCAGCAGAGCAGACAGGGAAGGACTCGAGGTCCCGGCAGTGTAGGCCAGGCGCACAATCTTCCCGTCCCACAAAACACCCAACGCAGGCAACACAGGCCGACGTGGCTGTGAAGCCAGCTCAGCAGTAACGGGGGTCTCAGCAATAATGGGCAACGCTCCGATCACAGCATGGAGGCAAAAACACCGGGTCCCAAGTTCGATTCCCAACGTTCCATAAGCGAGAGTGGTACTCTAGCTCTCTCCAGAGCCTCTACGGTCACGCTCAGCCTGGCATGGCGGTTTGACCGCTGCCTCAAACAGGGCTGGGGGTTCATGCAGACACCACACCCCCAAACAGTGGGCAGACTTAAAAGTCTCGAGAAATATCCACCTGAGGGCCTGTGGCGGTGCACCTGGCTGAGTGCACGAGGACCTGGGCTCGAGGCCCAGCCCCCACCTGACAGCCAGGGAGTTTCACGAGCGATGAAGCAGGGCTGCAGGTCTCTCTCTCCCTCTCCGTCTCCACATTCCCTCTCAATTCCTGTCTTTATCCAAAATAAAAAATATATATACATATCTTCTGAAATACTCATCTGAGCCCTAGCAGTTTAGTGACTGTGACAGCGTAGCAGGTTGTAGGCTGCTGACTTCTTGCCACTTTCTTCTTTCATTTATTTATTTATTGGATAGAGACTAAGAGAAACTGATAAGGGGAAACGGAGAGAGACCGACCTGCAGCCCTGCTTTGCTTCTCGTGGAACTTTCCCCCTACAGGTGGGGATTCGGGGTTCGAACCCAGGTCCTTGTGCATGGACCCATTACACCACTGTCCAGCCCCACCACTAGGATTGCTTTTCATTGGGACCTGACATTTGCATGATCCTACTGCTCCCAGAAGACCTCTCCACCCACCCACCCCCCTTTTAAGGAAAAAACAGGAGAGCCCACAGCACCACTCACTATTCATGAAGCTTTCCCTTTGTGCGCTGTGGCCCTGTGGCAGCTGCGGCTAGAACTGGGTGTTTGCACATGGTACAGTGTGATTTACTGCCTCAGCCGGGCCCAGGTCCCAGTGACATTTTTGAGAATTCCCCTCGAATGACAAAGGAACCACGCACCAGCCCAGCCAGCACTGGGAAGTCCCCAGTGGCTCAGCCCCAACCAGGCGGAGAAATGGTGCTGCTCAGGGTCTGCCAAGAGCCCCCCGGCCCCCCCCCCCCAAGGCCCTCTCAGGCTGACCAGCATGTGTGGCACTTTCAGATCTCCAGAGGGAAGGACAGTGACTCAGAATCAGATGTGGTCACCACCTCCTCCCTGCGGCTCTTTTCTCTTGGTTTCTGAATGGGCTGTGCCTTCTGGACTTCCCTTTCCGTGGGACACCTGCGCTGCAGGACGTCCCTGGGAAAGGCTGTGCAGTGGCTGGAGAAGCAGGCCTGAGGGCCGAGAGCAAGGGCTGCGTCCTCAGAGCTGCCTGGAGCCTGGGGAGGCGGGGGGAGGGGGCCCTCAGTGTGTCTGTCTGCCTACACAGGCCAAGGCGAGGGGAGAGGAGGCGGCCAAAGACGGGCCAAGAACCTCGCCCGGCCTCAGCTTGAGCCGTCCCGATCCTCTGTACTTGTTCCTGGGTCTGGTGCCCCCACAGTGACCAGTGGGACTCTGGCTGTTGAAACCCTACTGTCGGGACCGGGTTGTGGCGCACCTGGTGGAGTGCACATGTTACAGTGAGCAAGGACCTGGGTTTGAGTCCCCTGGCCCCCACATGCTGGGGGAAGGAAAGCTTTGCAAGTGGTGAAGCAGTGTTGTAGGTGTCTCTCTGTCTGTCTCCCTGTCACCTCTCCCTCTCAATTTGACTGTCTCTATACAATAAATAAAGATAACCCCCCAAAAATTTAAACAAACAAAAAAAAAAGGGAAAGAAAGAAAGCCTACTGCCCCTCCTGCCCCCAGCCCACCTGACAGTGACACGGCCCCAGTGGCTACAGGTCAGTGCTGAGTTCCTGGGAGGGTGGGAGAGGCCTAGCGTCTCCCCTTGAGCAGGTGAAGCTAGAAGGCGGCCTCCCGAAGGCAGCAGGCCAAACTAGTGGCACAGACGTGCTCAAAACCAGCCAGGAAGCTGGCTCCCATGGCTCTCAGGAGGCCAAGCCGGGCCATCCTGCTATGCCCAGACGCAAGTTCACAAAGGCGGGCACTCAGACCTCTCAGCAGCTTGGGTCTCAGGCCTGCACACAGGGCATCTGAAGCGCTCCCCTCACTGCCCCTCGCCCAGGACAGGCCCTCCTCCTCCTCTGCAGTCTCCCCAGTAGGTCGGCGTCAGCTAGAGGGCCCGCTTCCCATCACACTGGCATGTGTGTCATTCTAGAAGAAAGTGCCTCGACAGCTGACTCTTGCTTGAGCTCAGAAGGGGCTGCATGTGCCCCAGAGCTGAGGCCAGAAGGCAATGCCTCCAGCCATGGAGCTCTGCCCCGCAGTTCACCGTGGCCCACCTTGGCGCTCTCATGCCCCGTGTCTCCCTGTGGGTGCTGTCGCTCTTCCAGACACTTGGCCAGATGCTGGCACATGTGGGCAGTGGCTGCAAGAGTCCTGCGTAGCTGATGGGTCTCGTCGGCCAAGGAGCGGCACAGGACGCTGCTGGCAGCCCGGGCGCGCTCCTTCTCAGCCACACTCCTCCGAAGCAGAAGGACCTCCTTCTCGCGTGCCAGCGCCGGCTGGCTCATCAGCTGCTGCGTCTCCCGCTCCTTCTCTTCCAGTTGGTCCGTAAGTCTCTCAATTTCCTGGGTGGGACATTTCAAAGCACAGGCTCAAGGAAGCAGTGCCAAAAGCAAACACTCATAAAGCAGAAATCACATGGAACTGCAGCAAAGTCAAGGACTCTGGGGCCTTTCAGGTCCCGGTGCCCAATGGCGGGGGAGGACCCGGGCTAGGGTGAGAGTGTTTTGCAGAAAACTGAGAAATTTTACATGTGTATCAATAACTGCACATGCTGTTAACTATTAATCCCCCCCAACTAAACAAAAAAGAAGAAAGCAAGCAAGCAAGCAAGGAAGGCCACACGGATACCCCATCACTAGACCAGTCATTAACTCCGGAGTCTCCAGAATCTGCTATTTTCCTTACTTCATCTTACGTTCTCTGTGGCCGAAGGAGGGGCGACACAGTGGACAGGGCACTGGGATCTCAAGTTCAATCCCAGGCATCACATGCAAGAGTAAGAATCTTTGCTTTCAAAACCGCTTTTCATGAGCAAGTTCTTGAATTTAGATCCTACACCATCAAACTATGGAATGTGGCAACTGCAAGCATTTTTCTTTACTTATCGCTGGGTTTTACTGCTCCAAGCTGACTTTCTTGGGGGGGGGGGGGGAAGGCACTGATCAGCCCCATAGCACTGAAGTTTCCCTCAGTGCTTTGGGGGACCGGGCTTGCACCCAGGTCAAGAAAGCTATCTCGCAGACCCTCCAGACATTTCTTGATGGGAATGGCAGAACCCCCTGTAATGGGTATCCCCAAAACATACTTCCATGTCCTGCTATGTGGGAATGTGACTTCATCTAGAAAGAGAGCTTAGGGAATGTCCTGCAAGACAGAATCTGACCACAGACACAGAGAAGGTCGTGGAGAGGCCGAGGCCGAGCTAGGAATTGTGTCTGTAAGCCAACACCAAGTGCTGCAGGTGTCACCTGGCGCTGAAAGAAGCTAGAAGGATCCTCCCCAGAGCCCTGCCCACGCTGGGCCTGCAGAACTGTGAGGTGAAGTTTCTCTGCGGTCCCCGGTGAGGAGTCTGCCGCAGCCCCTGCCACTCCACGGGGAAGCTTCACATTTCTCCTCCTCTAACCAAAACAGACAAACAAGGCTGCCAGGGGCATGTGCGACCCACGACCACCCTGATATCCTTGGCTCCTAAAACACGCTGTGTGTCCGCTCAGGGAGGCAGGACGGCAGCAGCAGCAGACTGTGTGCGAGAGGCTGTAGGTCTGACCTCACGCAAGATCAAGCAGCCGAGCTTGTAGGATGATCATGCGGGCGCAGGCTTCACATCGCGGACACGGCGCGGCAGGGACACAGGTGACAAAAGGAAAAAGTAAAGCAAAGCAGGTGGACGTCATCACAATTTTTATTTACTCAGCTGCCACCACAGTTATCACTGGGGCCCGATGCCCAGACAATAACGCCACAGCTTTAGCCCCTGCAGTTTTCTTTCCTTTCTTTCGACACAGACGAAAAGAAGCAGAGAGGGAGCGGGCGAGGGCGAGACATGCGCAGCACTGCTCAAGAAGCCCCTCACTGCAGGCAGTGAACTGAGTCCGAGTTAAGGTAACGCGCGCTCTGCCAGATGTGCCACCTCCTAGGCCCTCGAAAACACTTGGGAACCTCACACCAAAAGACGCCACCACAGCGCAGAGGCAAAAGGCGCACCAAGGAGAGTCTTCGCGGAAGGGCCGCCCGCGCTCGGCCAACAGGGCGCACGCGCAAGGCACGGGGGAGCCGTGTCTCCCCTCCCCTATCTCCACAGAGACCGAGACCAGAGTCCCCTCGCCCATGTCCCTTACCCTACACCACACCCCTCCCCACACACCTCACCCCTCCCCACACACCTCACCCCTCCCCACACACCTCACCCCTCACCACACACCTCAACCCCTCCCCACACACCTCACCCCTCCCCACACACCTCACCCCTCCACACACACCTCACCCCTCCCCACACACCTCACCCCTCACCACACACCTCAACCCCTCCCCACACACCTCACCCCTCCCCACACACCTCACCCCTCCCCACACACCTCACCCCTCCCCACACACCTCACCCCTCACCCCTCCACACACACCTCACCCCTCCCCACACACCTCACCCCTCCCCACAAACCTCACCCCTCCCCACACACCTCACCCCTCCCCACACACCCCTCCCCACACACCTCACCCCTCCCCACACACCTCACCCCTCCCCACACACCTCACCCCTCACCCTACACCACACCCCTCCCCACACACCTCACCCCTCCCCACAAACCTCACCCCTCACCCTTCACCACACCCCTCCCCACACACCTCACCCCTCCCCACACACCTCACCCCTCACCCTACACCACACCCCTCCCCACACCTCACCCCTCCCCACAAACCTCACCCCTCCCCACACACCTCACCCCTCACCCTACACCACACCCCTCCCCACACCTCACCCCTCCCCACAAACCTCACCACTCCCCACACACCTCACCCCTCCCCACACACCTCACCCCTCACCCTACACCACACCCCTCCCCACACACCTCACCCCTCCCCACAAACCTCACCCCTCACCCTTCACCACACCCCTCCCCACACACCTCACCCCTCCCCACACACCTCACCCCTCACCCTACACCACACACCCCTCCCCACACACCTCACCCCTCCCCACACACACCTCACCCCTCCCCACACACCTCACCCCTCCCCACACACCTCACCCCTCACCCTACACCACACCCCTCCCCACACACCTCACCCCTCCCCACACACCTCACCCCTCACCCTTCACCTCACCCCTCCCCACACACCTCACCCCTCACCCTACACCACACCCCTCCCCACACACCTCACCCCTCCCCACACACCTCACCCCTCACCACACACCTCACCCCTCCCCACACACCTCACCCCTCCCCACACACCTCACCCCTCCCCACACACCTCACCCCTCACCCTACACCACACCCCTCCCCACACACCTCACCCCTCCCCACACACCTCACCCCTCCACACACACCTCACCCCTCCACACACACCTCACCCCTCACCCTACACCACACCCCTCCCCACACACCTCACCCCTCACCCTACACCACACCCCTCCCCACACACCTCACCCCTCACCCTTCACCACACCCCTCCCCACACACCTCACCCCTCCCCACACACCTCACCCCTCCCCACACACCCCTCACCCCTCCCCACACACCTCACCCCTCACCCTACACCACACCCCTCCCCACACACCTCACCCCTCCCCACAAACCTCACCCCTCACCCTTCACCACACCCCTCCCCACACACCTCACCCCTCCCCACACACCTCACCCCTCATCCTACACCACACCCCTCCCCACACCTCACCCCTCCCCACACACCTCACCCCTCCCCACACACCTCACCCCTCACCCTACACCACACCCCTCCCCACACACCTCACCCCTCCCCACACACCTCACCCCTCCCCACACACCCCTCACCCCTCCCCACACACCTCACCCCTCCCCACACACCTCACCCCTCCCCACACCCCTCACCCCTCCCCACACACCTCACCCCTCCCCACACACCTCACCCCTCCCCACACACCTCACCCCTCCCCACACACCTCACCCCTCCCCACACACCTCACCCCTCCCCACACACCTCACCCCTCCCCACACACCTCACCCCTCCCCACACCCCTCACCCCTCCCCACACACCTCACCCCTCCCCACACACCTCACCCCTCCCCACACACCTCACCCCTCCCCACACACCTCACCCCTCCCCACACACCTCACCCCTCCCCACACACCTCACCCCTCCCCACACACCTCACCCCTCCCCACACACCTCACCCCTCCCCACACACCTCACCCCTCCCCACACACCTCACCCCTCACCCTACACCACACCCCTCCCCACACACCTCACCCCTCCCCACACACCTCACCCCTCACCCTACACCACACCCCTCCCCACACACCTCACCCCTCCCCACAAACCTCACCCCTCACCCTTCACCACACCCCTCCCCACACACCTCACCCCTCCCCACACACCTCACCCCTCCCCACACACCTCACCCCTCACCCTACACCACACCCCAACCCCACACACCTCACCCCATGCCCCTCACCAAACCACACACCCCTCGCCCCTCCCCACACACCCCTCTCCCCACACACTTCACCCCACGCCCCTCACTCCTCACCCCTCCCCACACCCCTCTCACCACACCCCGCGCCCATGTCCCTCACCCTACACCACACGCCCCTCTCCCCACACACCTCACCCCTCCGTCCCTCACAGCACGCCCGGGGACCCCACACCACATACCCCTCTCCCCACGCCCCGCGGACCCCTCAGCCCCCGCCCGGCCCTCACCCGGCGCAGCTCGGCCTCGCCGCCCTGCCGCCGCCTCAGCTGCTCCCGGGAGCGCGCCACTTGCTCCAGAAGCGCGTCCACGAGCGACGGCGCCGGCGCCCCGTGCCCCTCGAGCGCGGCCAGGCGAGCGCGCAGACCCGCCACCAGGGCGTCGCGGGCCGCCAGCTCGTCCTCCAGCTGCCGCGGCCCCGCCTCGGGCGACAGCCGCCCGGGCGCCGCCGACATGGCGCCCGACACGCCGCAGGGCACCGCCGCCGCTTCCGCGCAGCTCGGAAGTGCCGCTGCGTCAGGCCCCGCCCCCGCGACGCAACCTCCCAGGCCCCGCCCCCGACAGGCCCCGCCCCGAGACGCAACCTCCCAGGCCCCGCCCCCGACAGGCCCCGCCCCGAGACGCAACCTCCCAGGCCCCGCCCCCGAGACGCAAACTCCGAGGCCCCGCCCCCGACAGGCCCCGCCCCGAGACGCAAGCTCCGAGGCCCCGCCCCCCGACAGGCCCCGCCCCCGAGAAGCAACCTCCGAGGCACCGCCCCCCGACAGGCCCCGCCCCCGAGACGCAACCTCCGGGGCCCCGCCCCCCGACAGGCCCCGCCCCCTCCAGGCCCCGCCCGAGACGCAATCTCTGGGGCCACGCCCACTCACCCGGCCCCGCCCACCCACGCGGTCACGCCCACACCGAAAAAAGGACACGCCCACCCACGCGTCAGGCCACGAACGTCGTCACGAAGGGCCACGCCCACCTCACCAGATGGCTCCGCCCACCGCCACGAGCCGGTCACGCCACGCCCAGCACCAGACAGGTGGGGACCCTGCGCTGACCCCGACAGCCAAGGGCCCAGGCCGCGTGTGACCCCACTGCTCCCCCGTGTGACCCCCCACTCCTCCCCCGTGTGACCCCACTGCTCCCCCGTGTGACCCCACTGCTCCCCCGTGTGACCCCACTCCTCCCCCGTGTGACCCCACTGCTCCCCCGTGTGACCCCACTGTTCCCCCGTGTGACCCCCACTGCTCCCCCGTGTGACCCCACTCCTCCCCCGTGTGACCCCACTCCTCCCCCGTGTGACCCCACTGCTCCCCCGTGTGTCCCCACTCCTCCCCCGTGACCCCACTGCTCCCCCGTGTGTCCCCACTCCTCCCCCGTGTGACCCCACTGCTCCCCCGTGTGACCCCACTGCTCCCCCGTGAGAAACATAGAAAGACAGAGAACTAAGCATCACTCTGGTACATATGCGGCCAGGAATTGAACTCAGGACCTCACGCTTGAGAGTCCAGTGCTTCATCCACCGTGCCGCCTCCCGGCCCACAGTCTCTCTCCCTCTCTGTCTCCTCCTCCCCTTTCCTTTTCTCTCTGTCCTGTCCAATAAAAATAGGAAATCAAGGAGGAAATGGCTGCCAGGAGCAGTGGATTTGAAATGCAGGTACTGAGCCCTAGTGACAACCCTGGTGGCAGCAAAAGGAAATGGAGAAAAAGAGTGAGAGAAAGGAAGAAGGGAGGGAGGGAGGGAGGAAGGGAGGAAGGGAGGGAGGGAGGGAGGGAGGGAGGAAGGGAGGGAGGAAGGAAGGAAGGGAGGGAGGGAGGGAGAAGAAGGAAAGAGAGGCATGCAGGCAGGCAGCCGGACAAGGGTCAGCCGCAGAATCTCACATGCAGGAGGCCTGCCTGGCGGTGGTGGGCACTGCCAGGAATGACCACAGGGGGGCAGTGTGATCCAGCGCTGGGAGCCACAGTCCAGGAAGAACGCCCAGTTCCTGGGTGGCGCCCAACCCCTCACACCTTCTCCCTGGACCTGGGCACGCGGTGCTGAGCCTGGGTCAGCCACGGGGGACTAGGACACGCGTCCCCGCACATACACGCACGCACAGCACACGCGCACACGCAGCACACGCAGCACGCGCAGCACGCGCAGCACATGGAGCAGGCGCAGCACGCGCAGCACTCGCAGCACAAGTAACCGCAGCACACACAGCACACAGCACATGCAGCACGCAGCACACGCAGCACACAGCTCATGCAGCACGCGCACATGCAGCACATGCAGCACATGCAGCACACAGCACGCGCAGCACGCACAGTACGCGCAGCACACGCAGCACGCAGCACGCAGCACGCAGCACACACAGCACACAGCACACGCAGCATACAGCACGCGCAGCGCGCAGCACGCGCAGCACATGCAGCACGCAGCACACACAGCACACGCAGCACACACAGCACACGCAGCATACAGCACGCGCAGCACATGCAGCACGCATGTGGCTGGCACCGGAAGCGTCGGCAGGTAGCCCAGTTCCCCAGACTGGGTGCTGGGTGAGGAGCAGCCTCCCCTGGGACAGGCCCAGGAGAATCACTATGGCAGCGGTCCTGGTGGCCAGCCCAGCCCAGCCCAGCCCCACGGGCAGGAGGCAGGAGGCCCGGCCCGGCTCTCTGCGGCCGCCTCTAGCAGGCTTGTGCCCAGGGCCCGGGGCAGGGCTGGCTGGAGCGGGCAGAGGAGCCCAGGAGGGCCCTGAGCACCCACACACAGCACTGGCCCTGCCCACGCCCCCCAGGGCCCAGCACCCGGCTGGGGGCCGGGGGCCACTTCCTGTCAGGTCCCCTGTGACAAGCCCAGTGGAACAAGTCCACTTTGCAGCCCGAGCGGCGGCCGGGACCCAGGGCCACGGGGGCCGCCTGGGAGGGCGGCAGGGAAGGAGCCGCGCGTACAGGGGAGCCGGCAGAGCTGGGGAGGGAGAGAAAGCCCGGGGCGCAGGACACCCGTGATGGAAGCCGGGCGGGGTTCAGCTCGCAGGGTGCACGCACCGGCACTGTGGCCCTAGGGTGCTGGGGGGGGGGCAGCGCTGCTCTGTCTTTCCTGCGTTTCTTAAACCATTTATTTTTGCCTCCAGGGTTATCGCTGGGGCTCGGTGCCTGCACTGTTCCTGGAGGCCATGTTTTCCCATTTCGTTGCCACTGTTGTTGCCCTTGTTATTGTTGTTATAGCTGTTGTTGGATAGGACAGAGAGAAATGGAGAGAGGAGGGGAAGACAGGGGAGAGAAAGACAGACACCTGCAGACCTGCAGGTGGGGAGCCGGGGGCTCGAACTGGGGTCCTTGCACTTTGCGCCACCTGCGCTTAACCTGCTGTGCTACCCATTTTATTTCATTTTTCCCAGAGTCCCGCTCAGCTCTGGCTTATGGTAGTGCAGGGGATTGAACCTGGGACTTCAGAGCCTCAGGCATGAGAGTCTCATTGCATAACCATTATGCTATCTTCCCTGCCCCCCAAATATTTATTTATTATTGGATAGAGACAGAGAGAACTTGAGAGGAGAGGGGGAGACAGAGTGGGGGAGAGACAGAGAGACACCTGCAGCCCTGCTTCCCCACTGGTGAAGCTTCCCCCCTGCAGATGGGGACCAGGGGTTCGAACCTGGCTCCGTGAGCACTGTGATGTGTGCACTCAACCAGGTGCGCCATCACCTGACCCCCCAGGATGGGGAGAAACTGAGAGAAAGAGACGCCTGCAGCCCTGCTTCACAGCTGGTGAAGGTTCCCCCCTGCAGGGAACCAGGGGCTTGAACCCGGCTCCCTGTGCACTGTAGTGTGTGTGCTCAAGCAGGTGCGCCACCGCCTGGCCCCGTCCTCCTTTCTGTCTCTGGCTCTCTCGCCCCTCCCCGCCCAGCAGATCCACTGGCAGCCGCAGAGCTGTGGGGGCTCAGACCCCAACGACAGCCTTGAGGAGGCCGTGTGTGCAGTGGCCAGAAGTGCTCAGGTTCCATCAGTGGCGCTGTTCTCTCTCCACATTCGACACAGGGCGAGGGCCTGGGTGGCACTTTGGTACAGCACACATGTTAAGCACGTGCCCCGCAGGACCCGGGTTCAAGCCCTCGGTGCCTGGGGCTATGTCACAGCTGTCTCTCTTCCTCTCTGTTTTTTATCCTCTGTTAAGGAAAAAGGCAAGCGAGGGGAGTCGGCGGTGGCGCAGCGGGTTAAGCGCAGGTGGCGCCAAGCACAGGGACCGGCGTCAGGATCCCGGTTCGAGCCCCCGGCTCCCCACCTGCAGGGAGTTGCTTCCCAGGCGGTGAAGCAGGTCTGCAGGTGTCTGTCTTTCTCTCCCCCCTCTCTGTCTTCCCCTCCTCTCTCCATTTCTCTCTGTCCTATCCAACAATGATGAAATTAATAGCAGCAAAAATAACTAAGACAATAAAACAACAAGGGCAATGAAAGGGAATAAATAAATAAATATTTTTAAAAATTAAGAAAAGAAATAAAAAAAAAAAGAAAGAGGGGAGTCAGGCTGTAGTGCACATGGGGCCAAGCGCAAGGACCAGCGTAAGGATCCAGGTTCAAGCCCCAGCTCCCCACCTACAGGGGAGTCGCTTCCCAGGCGGTGAAGCAGGTCTGCAGGTGTCTGTCTTTCTCTCCCCCTCTCTGTCTTCCCCTCCTCTCTCCATTTCTCTCTGTCCTGTCCAAGAACATGGGAAAGATGGCCTCCCGGCACCGAGCCCCAGCGCCAACCCTGGACACAAAATAAATAAACAAATAAATTCATAAATAAATGCCAGGTCCCCTAAGCAGGCTGCAAGCCCTCCCTGCTGCCCCCCAAGTTGTCCTCAGGCAGGTGCTGCCCCCTCCTGGCCACTCGAGGGCTGGCCGGCTGTCCCCCGCCAGGCCCTGGCGGTGGGGCAGTTCTCCCTCGTTCTGTTCCTCTGTTCCTCTCCGCCCGCCCGCCCCGGCCGCCCGGTGGGCATGTGGGGGGTCAGGGTTGGGCTCAGGTGCAGGGCCTGCCGGGCCCCAGTCTCCAAGGCCGTGAGGGTGAGCAGAGGGAGGGAGGGGTGTGGGCAGCGGAGGGTGGGTGGACACCCTGGGGGTCTGCAGGCCTGCGGGCCACCCTCGCCTTCGCCTTCGCTCCTGGTCTGACCCCAAGGCTGGCCTGAGGGAGCCATACCCGGGCACTTCCATGCCCTCACATCTGGGGGCGCCGTCCACGGGGCCTCCACGCCCTTGCAGACCCTGCCCTCCCGGCCCGGGTGCCATGCCGGGGGCTGTGGGAAGGGGCGCGGGGGAGGGAGGCTCCGTGTACAAACACCGCCTTCACTTCACACCCCACACCCGGGCCGGAAGCAGGGACCAGAATAGAACCCCACTTTCGAGTCCCAAATTGGGCCCCAGGGGCTGACAGTGGGCTGTTTGGGGGTAAAAATAGAAGCGGGGGTGTGCATGGGTGGGCGCTGTTCTCCACGTCACAGCCTGGGGTGCGGCAGGCCCACTGGGGGCAGAGGCGGCCATGGGGACCCTGGCCCTGGACCGGACCCCTCGGCCCCCATTTCTGTTCACACGGGGCGCCCCCCTGCCAGAGAGCCCCGGGGGCCCCTCATGCCACCCCAGACGGCCTCCCTGACAGGCCCCCCAGGACCCTGGGCTGCGGGGAGGCAGGGGTGCAGGTGGGGTGCGGGCCGGGGGCTTGAACCGGGAGCCTCATGCCGGTCTTTGCCTCACCGAAGATGGTGCTTGGGAGTCAGGCGGTGGCGCGGCGGGTTAAGCGCAGGTGGCGCAAAGCGCAAGGACCGGCGTGAGGATCCTGGTTCGAGCCCCCGGCTCCCCACCTGCAGGGGAGTCGCTTCCCAGGCGGTGAAGCAGGTCTGCAGGTGTCTGTCTTTCTCTCCCGCTCTCTGTCTTCCCCTCCTCTCTCCACTTCTCTCTGTCCTATCCAACAACAACAACATCAACAACAATAACTACAACAACAATAAAAACAAGGGCAACAAAAGGGAATAAATAAATGAATAATAATAATAATAGTAAAAAAAATACCTGGTCAGGCAGGGGTAGACAGCATAGTGGTTCTGCAAAGAGACTTTCATGCCTGAGGCTCCAAAGTCCCAGGTTCGATCCCCTGCACCACCATAAGCCAGGGCTGAGCTCTGGTAAAAAATCAAGAAAAAATTTTAAAAAGAAGAAGTTGGTGCTGTGCAGGAGAGGAAGCGGGTGTGGGGTCAGACCGGTGCCCCAGGCGTGCCAGGCGCACCCAGCAGCTGGGCCTCAGCCCTGCCCCCAGCCCTTGGAGCACCCCACTGCGGCTCCCTTCAGGGCCTCCTGCGTCCGTCCCGTCCGTCTGTCGTCTGTCTGTCCGTCTCTCCAGGTGGGGGGCCGAGGGCGCTGAGTGGCCATCTCCTGCCCAGGGGCTGCAGGGGTCACGGGGTCGCTGCTGCACCCAGACCCCAGACCCAGAGGAGGTGGGTGGGGGCCACAGGCCTCAAGCGGGGGGGGGGGGGGGGGGGAGGTGGAGGTGTCTCACTCCTGCCCAGCCACCCTCCCCTGCTGCGCCCTCCCTCCCCCTCTCTCCCTCTCTCTCTCTCTCCTCCCTCTCTCTCTCTCTCCTCCCTCTCTCTCTCTCACTCCTCTCTCTCTCTCCTCCCTCCCTCCCTCTCTCTCTCCTCTCCCCCTCTCTCCCTCTCTCTCCTCCCTCTCTCTCTCTCACTCCTCTCTCTCTCTCCTCCCTCCCTCCCTCTCTCTCTCCTCTCTCCCTCTCTCTCTCTCTCCCTCTCTCTCTCCCTCTCTCTCTCCTCCCTCCCTCTCTCTCTCTCTCCTCCCTCCCTCTCTCTCTCTCCTCTCTCCCTCTCTCTCTCTCTCCTCTCTCCCTCTCTCTCTCCTCCCTCTCTCTCTCCCTCTCTCTCTCCTCCCTCTCTCTCTCCCTCTCTCTCTCCTCCCTCTCTCTCTCCCTCTCTCTCTCCTCCCTCCCTCTCTCCTCTCTCTCTCTCTCCCTCTCTCACTCCTCTCTCTCTCTCCTCCCTCCCTCTCTCTCTCACTCCTCTCTCTCTCTCCTCCCTCCCTCTCTCTCTCTCCTCCCTCTCTCTCCTCCCTCTCTCTCTCTCTCTCCTCTCTCTCTCTCCCCCCCTCCCTCTCTCTCTCCTCTCTCCCTCTCTCTCTCTCCCTCCCCTCCCTCCCTCTCTCTCTCCCTCCCCCTCCCTCTCTCTCTCTCTCCCTCCCCCTCCCTCTCTCTCTCTCTCCCTCCCCCTCCCTCTCTCTCTCTCTCCCCTGCTCTCCCTCCCTCCCCCTCTCTCTCCCTCTCTCTCCCTCTCCTCCTCCCTCCCCCCTCTCCCTCCCTCCCCTGCTGGAGCCTTCCTCCCTTTCTGTCTCCCTCACCTTCTCTCTTTCTCTCTCCCTCCCCTCTCTGTCTCTGTCTCTGTCTGTCTCTCTCTCACCAGCTGTCTGTCTGTCACTTCAGCCTCCCCAGCCCAGACTCCACCCGCGGGATCCACAGGATGGGCGGGGCCACGCGCGGCGGGCGGGGCTCGCGATGGGCGTGGCCCAAGGAAGCGGTTCTTGGTGGGCGGGGCCCTGGTGGGCGGGGCGCCGGTGGGCGGGGCGCCGGTGGGCGGTGCCCTGGTGGGCGGGGTCGCGTGGGCGGGGCGCCGCCCGCCGCCTTGCAGAGACCGCGGGGTCCACGCTGGAGCGGCTGCGGGCGCGCGGCGGAACAGAGCCAGAGCCGGAGCGGGTAAGGTGCGGGGCGGCGGGGCCTCGCGACCCTGCGGCCCTCGGTGCGCGCGGGCGGGCTGCACCACCGGGTGCGCCGGGCGGGGAAGGGGGGCGCCGCCCGGGTCCGCGCTCCGCCGGGGCCGCTCCCCGCCCACCCCGGGCGGCCGCCACCGCGGGCCGAGACTCGGCTGCCCACGCTCCGGCGGGACGCCCGCCCCGCTTCCTCCCGCCGGGACTCCTCGTCGCCAGCCCGCTCCGGGAGGCAGGGACGGCGCCCGGTGGCCTCCGTGGGCAGGACGGCGGCCCGCTGCTGGGTGCTGAGCCCCCACCCGCCTCCCCTCCGCACCCAGCGCACCCAGGGTACCCAGCTAAGGCACCCAGCCAGGGCACCCAGCGCACCCAGCTAAGGGCACCCAGCGCACCCAGGGCACCCAGCGCACCCAGGGTACCCAGCTAAGGCACCCAGCCAGGGCACCCAGCGCACCCAGGGCACCCAGCTAAGGGCACCCAGCGCACCCAGGGCACCCAGCCAGGGCACCCAGCGCACCCAGTGCACCCAGCCAGGGCACCCAGCGCACCCAGAGCACCCAGTGCACCCAGCCAGGGCACCCAGCGCACCCAGCGCACCCAGGGCACCCAGCTAAGGGCACCCAGCTAAGGGCACCCAGCGCACCCAGGGCACCCAGCCAGGGCACCCAGCGCACCCAGTGCACCCAGCCAGGGCACCCAGCGCACCCAGAGCACCCAGTGCACCCAGCCAGGGCACCCAGCGCACCCAGAGCACCCAGTGCACCCAGCCAGGGCAACCAGCACACCCAGGGCACCCAGCGCACCCAGGGCACCCAGCTAAGGGCACCCAGCACACCCAGCCAGGGCACCCAGCACACCCAGCCAGGGCACCCAGCTCACCCAGGGCACCCAGCCAGGGCACCCAGCACAACCAGGAAGCGGGAGTCCCCACCCGGGAAGCTCCAGTCCAGGCTGTCTCTGCCCGTGTGACCCTAGGGTGGTGCCTGGCGTGGGGCCAGAGCCTGGAAGGGGAGGGAAGGGAAGGGGCACGGTCACTTCTGGCCACGGGGGCCCCAGGGCAGGTGGGCCGGGGACACTGTTACCCGCTGTTGCCGCCTGCACCCCGCAGTCACCCTCTGTGCCCAGGGTCCGGTCCAGCCTGGCCCTCGGGGCAGACAGCCCCCAGCCGGCCACCTGGAGAGAGAGGTGCTGATGGAGGACCTGGACTTTGGGGGGCCCTTCGGGCCTCTGTGGCCAGGGAGAAGCCGGCTCTCTGCAGAGAACGGGAGCATGTGGCAGCGCCGTCCTTCCTGTTCACATGGGCAGAGGAAAGTGGGGGTGATGACTCAACCCCCCGCGTGGACACCCGCAGGCAGGCAAGGCCCCATGGGCGCAGAGGGACGGAGCCATGGCCCCTGAGTCCAGAGGACTGTCTCCCCGCCTGGAAGTGGGGTCATGACCCCAGAGTGGGGGCTGACGACTGCCCTCGAGACTGGTGGCAGCGAGTGGCCACTGTTTAGCGACTGAGCCTTTAGCTGGACAGAGGGGACAGACAGCAGGACCACCTTGGATTGGGGGTGGGGTGGTCTGGGCCAGGAGAGGCAGGGCAGGCGTGTCGAGTCTGAGGACGCAGGGCCTCTCCTGGTCTCTGTCCTTGGGTGTCAGTGACCCTGGCAGTCCTGCCCGCCCCTCCCTGGCCACCTCATGCTCCACCTGCCCCAGTCGGTGTGAGAAGCTGGAGGGGCTCTGGGTGCCACGCCCGAGTTCCTGGGTGCAGTGGTGGGCCCTGAACGCAGTGACGGACTGACCCAGAGCTGGCAGCGCTGGGGCAGCAGACCAGTTTGACCAGCGTGTGTGGCAGACGTGCCGAGGGCGGGGGGTGGGGACCAGGATGCCAGCTCCTGGGCCTGGAGGGCCGGCGGGGCACTCAGCACTGGACTCCTGGGAGGCCTGAGGCCCCTCCAGGCAGCTGAAGACAGAAAAGCCTGTGAGCCGGCCACCTGTGTCTTGGAGCTGGGGGGGTGTCCTCTTTGTGGTCTGTGGTCTGGGGGTGGGGTGGGGTGGGCACATGCCAGCATCACTGAGGGACAACACTGAGCCTCCCGGCCGAGTCACAGCCCCAACCCCCAGGCAGAGACACCCCTGCTCTGGTGGGCAGTGCCCGTGAGCCCCTCCTGCTCTCCCCGCCCAAACCCCACCCTGGAGGTGTCTCACCACACACACACACACACACACACACACACACACACACACACACACCCCAAGGCTGGGACCCCTGTGCCGAGCTGAATGGTCAGCCCTACTGTCCCACTCCCACTCAAGAGCCAGGCCTGGCCCTGCTGGCAGGCAGGAAGGTCTCTGCTCAGACTCCAAAGTCCGGTGGTGAGTGACCCTTGGCTTCTGGGATGACCGGAGCTGGAGGTGGGGGGTGAGCCACAGGGAGAGGTCAGCCAGGGCCGCCTGAGGCCCAGCTCGGAGCCTCACAGCACCTCTGCTACAGTCAGCTGGGCGCACCTACGTGCACCTACCGGCTCCTCCAGAGCCCCAGGCTGTGGGTGGGGCCGGCTGCCTGCTGGAACCTGCGGAGAGGGAGAGTGTTGGTGACACACTGGGTGGCGGCTTGCGTGCTGCGTGCTGAGGGTGGTGGGGGGTGGCTGAGCTTCCCCTGCCCTCTGCCCGGCCACTGTGGGCCCAGCTCCTCTTCCTGCAAAAGCAACGGGGAGCCCTGCCTCTGGGGGCCCTGAGGGGATCTCGTTGAGGGTCACCCGGACTGCACCCCATACCTGGCCAGGCCCTCCCTGTTCTGACCTGCACAGGCCCTGCTGCTCCTGTTGGGGGGTCCTGATCCAGCCACACTTCTTCCGAACACCGGAGAGCCCCATGGCCCCATGCCCCGGCCCCCTAGTTCCCTGAGCCCTCACTGTTGCCCCTGGGCGTGAGCTGGGCTTGGCCCCGTCCTTGCAACGCTGCTGTGGGCAGTGCCCCCTCAACCCTCAGGGGTGTGCTGGGGTCTGCGCCCCAGGTGGCCTGGGGGCTGTCACCTGGTGGTCACGCCTGATACCCCAGAGGAGGGGTGGGAGTGTGGGTGCTCATGGCCCCTGGAAACGGGGGCCCTGTGGGGAGGGCTGGGGAGCGACAACGTGGCGGGCAGCTGAGCAGACAGGTGGCTTCTCTGAACTGGGCTGCTGCCCCCAGTCCTCACGCCCCACGAGGGTTGTACCCCCAGAATTCAGGCACATGGAGCCCCCGTCCCCACCTGCAGGGGAAGCTCCATGAGCGGTGAAGCAGGGCTGCAGGTGTCTGTCTCTCTCCCTCTATCTTCCCTTCCCCTGTCAGTAAAAAAAGCTCCTGGGAGCAAAGGATTCGTAGTGCCGGCCTGAGCCCCAGCTGTAACCCTGGTGGCAAATCTATCAATCAATTAATTAATTAATCTACTACTACTAGTAGGCCCAGCTGTGGTGCACCTGGTTAAGTGCACTTAATACTCAGCACAAGACCCAGGTTCCAGCCCCTGGCTTCCCACTGGCAGCACGGACACTTCACAAGCGGTGAAGCAGCTGTCTGTCTGTCTGTCTCTCTCCCTTGCTATCTTCCCCTTCTCTCTCAATTTATCGCTGTTCTATCCAATAACAAAAAATAAAAAGGAAAAAATGGCTATCAGGAGCAGTGGATTCATAGTTCAGACTCTGTGCCCAGTGATAATTCTGGAGGCAAAAATAAATAAATAGAATAAAATAAAATAACTACTTGGACACAGCTGCCTGTGGCAGCCCTGCTTCTAACAAGCTCTTCCTCCCCTGTGACCGTGACCATTCCTTCCTGGACATTGGACGAGGCCGGGGCTCAGCCTAGGCTCCCCAAAGCCACCAGTTCCAGGGGTACAAGGTCGGGGGGGCCTGGGCTCTGAGGCTCGAGGTGGGCCAGCCAAGTGGCATCTGTCGCAGTAGGAGTGGCAGAGAAAGATCCAGAAGAAGGGCCCAGGGAGGCAGATGGGAGCCTGCACGCTGACCTGGTCCCCACTGGCCATCCCCAGGCAAGGGCGGCCCCTCCCTGCCTCCCAGGGCCCCGGGCAGGGCATGGGAGCCGTGGGGCTGTCCCCTGACCTGCGTCCCCAGGATCAGCCCGGGGGCTCTGGAGCGCTGCCCCGGGAGGCCAAGACCACTGCCAGCTGTCAGGTGCAGGGGAGCCCCAGACTGACCCCGCCCGAGGGGCCTGGTGTGGCTCCACCACGTGACCCTGTGTCCGCTAGCTGAGCTGCCCCCCACGGCCCCGCCGGGCTGTCACGTGGGCAGGGCCTCTGAGGCCAGTCTTCCCGTTTCTCTGGTGTGAGGAGGAGCTCAAGTGGTGTGGCCGCCAGCAGGCCCGCTCTGGGGCAGGAAGTGGGGGAGGAAGAGGCTGAAAAGGGGGACCCTATCCCTGCCCCCCACAGAGGTGCCCCAGGCTCAGGGTCCTGCCAGCTGGGTGCCAGGGGGCTGCTATTCCAGGCTGGGGTGCCAGGGGCGGGCTGCATAGCTTCAGTGCGGGCCAGCTTCTCCATTCAGACAGAGACCGGGCCAGAGAGTGGGGAGAGAGGGAGACAGGGGGAGTCGGGCGGTAGCACAGCGGGTTAAGCGCAGGTGGCGGTGAAGCAGGGCTGCAGGTGTCTGTCTTTCTCTCCCCTCTCTGTCTCCCCTCCTCTCTCCATTTCTCTCTGTCCTATCTAAAGAGAGGGAGAGAGGGAGACGAAGACAGGAGAGCACCCCCCCCCCCCGGAATTGGGTGCTAGGAACCGGCTGTTATGATGGGCACCCAAGACCTTAACGCAGGAAGCAGTGGTTAGTGACTGTGGTACTTTTTACTTGTCATCTGTCACCCGTATCTGCCTACCTGCCTATCATCTACCTATCATCTACTTAGCTGTCTGTCTGTCTGTTTGTCTGTCTGTCTGTCTATCATCCGTGTATCTATCTATCATCTACCTATTTGTCTGTCTATCATCTACTTAGCTGTCTGTCTGTCTATTTATCTATCTATCATCTGTATATCTATCTATAGTCTATGTATCTATCTATCCATCTACCTGTCCTCTTAATGCCGCAGGCACGGTACAAGACAAGAAACAGCCCTGAGTGCAGCAGGACTCTGGCCCCTATACAGTTACCACCCTTCCCACAGTCACTCAGAGCAACAAGCTTCTCAGGCTGTTTTTGCATTCTGTAGAGAGTACGACTTGTTTGGGTTATACGCAGACGCTTGGGCAGACGGAGTGGACCCGAAGGCTGCTGACCAAGGCCACTTTGACTCAGGGGTAGAGAGCCCGGTTCATGCTAAGAGTGGGGGCATTGTCCCTACATGCAGATGTTTCTTTCTTTTTTTTTTATTATTTCATTTTATTTATTTATTATTGGATAGCGACAGAGAGCAATGGAGGGGGGGAGACAGAGGGAGAGAGACAGAGAGACACCCGCAGCCCTGCTTCACCGCTCGTGAAGCTCCCCACTGCAGATGGGGACTGGGGGCTTGAACCCGGGTCCTTGTGCGCTGTGAGGTGAGCGCTCAGCCAGCAGCACCACCACCCGGCCCCTCCTTTCTTTTTCTTTCTTTCTTTCTTTCTTTCTTTCTTTCTTTCTTTCTTTCTTTCTTTTTCCTCCAGGTCATCTCTGGGGCTTGGTGCCGGCACTGCGGACTCACTGCTTCTGGCGGCCACTTATTCCTTTTATTGGACGGGACAGAGGAGCTAGAGGGGGAGAGACAGTGGCCCAGGAGGCAGTGCGGTGGGTAAAGCAGTGGCGGCACGTGGACCAGCGATGTCCGACTCTTTCTCTCTCCTCCTGTCTTCCTCATGAATAAATAAACAAAATCTTGAAAAGAGAAAAGGGGAGAGACCCAGAGACACCTGCAGCCCTGCTTCACTGCTTGTGAAGTGACCCCTTTGCAGGTGGGGAACAGGGGCTCGAACCCGGATCCTTGTGTGGGTCCTTGTGGGTCTGTGTGCCTAGGAGTATGTGCACCACCACCCAGGCCCGCCCCCACCCCACGCATCTTCTCCAGTTAGGAAGCTAACCCGTGCGCCCCACCGTAGCCCTCACACGTGGTTGGTGCCAGGGCTCGAACCCTGGCCACCCTGGTGGGCTGTCTCTCTGGGCCCTGGCGGAGCTGCTGGAGCCCTGTCCCGGGTGGGCCCAGGACCCTGACTAGAAGTGGCCACCCCTCACAGGGGCCAGTGGGGAGCCATGCCCCAGGCCCTCTTCCCCACTCCCTGGGCTCTGGGACCCTTGAGGGCACACCCCCAGCCTGGCTTGGGGGAACAGGAGTTTCTTGGGGTGGCACAAACTGCCAGGTGGGGTGGGACCCGCAAGAGGACGTCGGGAGGGCACGGAGGTAGTGACCTCACCCGGGTGAGGACTGAGACCTCGAGACTTATGCTGTGGCCTGGATGGGATTTCCCAGACCTCACCCACATGGACACCCCTCCCGCCCTGCCCCTGCCCAGTGTGTCCAGGGCTCGGCAGCCTGCCCGGGAGGCCAGTGGGCAGTGCGCAGGGGGCCGGGCCCTTCGCCAGCTGCCTCCTTCCCGGCTTGGAACAATGGGGCACTGTGTGGGCTCCTGGGAACGGCCGGGCTGCCAGCCCCCAGCCCAGCGTGGCGGGCTTCCCGGCAGAGGAGGAACACTTGGTTCCCCAGGCCCAGCTGGCTGGCTCCTCCTTCCGTCTCTTGGCCCCGAGCCTCTTCCTGTGGCCTCTCTGGATTCCTCCTTCTGGTCTCCTTTTCTTTTTATAACTTATTTGTTTATTATTTGATAGAGACAGAGAGAAATTGAGGGGGGGAGACAGAGGGAGAGGGATGGAGAGACACCTGTAGCCCTGCCTCACCGCTCGCAAAGCTTCCCCCTGCAGGTGGGGAGCGGGGGTTTGGACCCAGGTCCCTGTGCACTGTGACGTGAGCACATAACCAGGTGCACCACTGCCTGTCGACCCCCAGTCTCTGTCCAGCAGAGACTCAGGCCCCCAGGACCCACCATGCCCCTGCAGCCAGTCCTCATCTGCTGCCCTGCTTCCAGCCTGTAGGTGACCCCAGGCACAGCCAAGCTCAGACTCAATGGGGACTGGGAAGGGGGGCGATGGTGCAAAAAAGCTGAAATTCAGCAGCGAGCGCACGTGACCACTGTGCACAAGGCCCTGGGTTCAAGTCTAGCTCAAAACAGCACCAAGCACAGCACAGGGTGGGCAGGGCTGTGGGGTCTCTCCTATCTCAGCACCCTGCACAGCACCCAGGGAGCCCATGGAGGGTGGGCAGGGCTGTGGGGTCTCTCCTCTCTCAGCACCAGGCACAGCACCCAGGGAGCCCATGGAGGGTGGGCAGGGCTGTGGGGTGTCTCCTCTCTCAGCACCCTGCACAGCACCCAGGGAGCCCATGGAGGGTGGGCAGGGCTGTGGGGTCTCTCCTCTCTCAGCACCAGGCACAGCACCCAGGGAGCCCATGGAGGGTGGGCAGGGCTGTGGGGTGTCTCCTCTCTCAGCACCAGGCACAGCACCCAGGGAGCCCATGGAGGGTGGGCAGGGCTGTGGGGTCTCTCCTCTCTCAGCACCAGGCACAGCACCCAGGGAGCCCATGGAGGGTGGGCAGGGCTGTGGGGTGTCTCCTCTCTCAGCACCAGGCACAGCACCCAGGGAGCCCATGGAGGGTGGGCAGGGCTGTGGGGTCTCTCCTCTCTCAGCACCCTGCACAGCACCCAGGGAGCCCATGGAGGGTGAGCAGGGCTGTGGGGTCTCTCCTCTCTCAGCACCAGGCACAGCACCCAGGGAGCCCATGGAGGGTGGGCAGGGCTGTGGGTCTCTCCTCTCTCAGCACCCTGCACAGCACCCAGGGAGCCCCATGGAGGGTGGGCAGGGCTGTGGGGTCTCTCCTCTCTCAGCACCCTGCACAGCACCCAGGGAGCCCCATGGAGGGTGGGCAGGGCTGTGGGGTGTCTCCTCTCTCAGCACCAGGCACAGCACCCAGGGAGCCCATGGAGGGTGGGCAGGGCTGTGGGGTGTCTCCTCTCTCAGCACCCTGCACAGCACCCAGGGAGCTCATGGAGGGTGGGCAGGGCTGTGGGGTCTCTCCTCTCTCAGCACCAGGCACAGCACCCAGGGAGCCCATGGAGGGTGGGCAGGGCTGTGGGGTGTCTCCTCTCCCAGCACCCTGCACAGCACCCAGGGAGCCCATGGAGGGTGGGCAGGGCTGTGGGTTCTCTCCTCTCTCAGCACCCTGCACAGCACCCAGGGAGCCCATGGAGGGTGGGCAGGGCTGTGGGGTCTCTCCTCTCTCAGCACCCTGCACAGCACCCAGGGAGCCCATGGAGGGTGGGCAGGGCTGTGGGGTCTCTCCTCTCTCAGCACCCTGCACAGCACCCAGGGAGCCCATGGAGGGTGGGCAGGGCTGTGGGGTCTCTCCTCTCTCAGCACCCTGCACAGCACCCAGGGAGCCCATGGAGGGTGAGCAGGGCTGTGGGGTCTCTCCTCTCTCAGCACCCTGCACAGCACCCAGGGAGCCCATGGAGGGTGGGCAGGGCTGTGGGGTCTCTCCTCTCTCAGCACCCTGCTCAGCACCCAGGGAGCCCCATGGAGGGTGGGCAGGGCTGTGGGGTGTCTCCTCTCTCAGCACCCTGCACAGCACCCAGGGAGCCCATGGAGGGTGGGCAGGGCTGTGGGGTCTCTCCTCTCTCAGCACCAGGCACAGCACCCAGGGAGCCCCATGGAGGGTGGGCAGGGCTGTGGGGTCTCTCCTCTCTCAGCACCAGGCACAGCACCCAGGGAGCCCATGGAGGGTGGGCAGGGCTGTGGGGGTCTCTCCTTTCTCAGCACCCTGCACAGCACCCAGGGAGCCCATGGAGGGTGGGCAGGGCTGTGGGGTCTCTCCTCTCTCAGCACCAGGCACAGCATCCAGGGAGCCATGGAGGGTGGGCAGGGCTGTGGGGTCTCTCCTCTCTCAGCACCCTGCACAGCACCCAGGGAGCCCATGGAGGGTGGGCAGGGCTGTGGGGTCTCTCCTCTCTCAGCACCCTGCACAGCACCCAGGGAGCCCATGGAGGGTGGACAGGGCTGTGGGGTCTCTCCTCTCTCAGCACCAGGCACAGCACCCAGGGAGCCCCATGGAGGGTGGGCAGGGCTGTGGGGTCTCTCCTCTCTCAGCACCAGGCACAGCACCCAGGGAGCCCCATGGAGGGTGGGCAGGCTGTGGGGTCTCTCCTCTCTCAGCACCAGGCACAGCACCCAGGGAGCCCATGGAGGGTGGGCAGGGCTGTGGGGTGTCTCCTCTCTCAGCACCAGGCACAGCACCCAGGGAACCCATGGAGGGTGGGCAGGGCTGTGGGGTCTCTCCTCTCTCAGCACCCTGCACAGCACCCAGGGAGCCCATGGAGGGTGAGCAGGGCTGTGGGGTCTCTCCTCTCTCAGCACCCTGCACAGCACCCAGGGAGCCCATGGAGGGTGGGCAGGGCTGTGGGGTGTCTCCTCTCTCAGCACCAGGCACAGCACCCAGGGAGCCCATGGAGGGTGAGCAGGGCTGTGGGGTGTCTCCTCTCTCAGCACCCTGCACAGCACCCAGGGAGCCCATGGAGGGTGGGCAGGGCTGTGGGGTCTCTCCTCTCTCAGCACCAGGCACAGCACCCAGGGAGCCCATGGAGGGTGGGCAGGGCTGTGGGGTGTCTCCTCTCTCAGCACCCTGCACAGCACCCAGGGAGCCCATGGAGGGTGGGCAGGGCTGTGGGGTCTCTCCTCTCTCAGCACCAGGCACAGCACCCAGGGAGCCCATGGAGGGTGGGCAGGGCTGTGGGGTGTCTCCTCTCTCAGCACCAGGCACAGCACCCAGGGAGCCCATGGAGGGTGGGCAGGGCTGTGGGGTCTCTCCTCTCTCAGCACCAGGCACAGCACCCAGGGAGCCCATGGAGGGTGGGCAGGGCTGTGGGGTGTCTCCTCTCTCAGCACCAGGCACAGCACCCAGGGAGCCCATGGAGGGTGGGCAGGGCTGTGGGGTCTCTCCTCTCTCAGCACCCTGCACAGCACCCAGGGAGCCCATGGAGGGTGAGCAGGGCTGTGGGGTCTCTCCTCTCTCAGCACCAGGCACAGCACCCAGGGAGCCCATGGAGGGTGGGCAGGGCTGTGGGTCTCTCCTCTCTCAGCACCCTGCACAGCACCCAGGGAGCCCCATGGAGGGTGGGCAGGGCTGTGGGGTCTCTCCTCTCTCAGCACCCTGCACAGCACCCAGGGAGCCCCATGGAGGGTGGGCAGGGCTGTGGGGTGTCTCCTCTCTCAGCACCAGGCACAGCACCCAGGGAGCCCATGGAGGGTGGGCAGGGCTGTGGGGTCTCTCCTCTCTCAGCACCCTGCACAGCACCCAGGGAGCCCATGGAGGGTGGGCAGGGCTGTGGGTTCTCTCCTCTCTCAGCACCCTGCACAGCACCCAGGGAGCCCATGGAGGGTGGGCAGGGCTGTGGGGTCTCTCCTCTCTCAGCACCCTGCACAGCACCCAGGGAGCCCATGGAGGGTGGGCAGGGCTGTGGGGTCTCTCCTCTCTCAGCACCCTGCACAGCACCCAGGGAGCCCATGGAGGGTGGGCAGGGCTGTGGGGTCTCTCCTCTCTCAGCACCCTGCACAGCACCCAGGGAGCCCATGGAGGGTGAGCAGGGCTGTGGGGTCTCTCCTCTCTCAGCACCCTGCACAGCACCCAGGGAGCCCATGGAGGGTGGGCAGGGCTGTGGGGTCTCTCCTCTCTCAGCACCCTGCTCAGCACCCAGGGAGCCCCATGGAGGGTGGGCAGGGCTGTGGGGTGTCTCCTCTCTCAGCACCCTGCACAGCACCCAGGGAGCCCATGGAGGGTGGGCAGGGCTGTGGGGTCTCTCCTCTCTCAGCACCAGGCACAGCACCCAGGGAGCCCCATGGAGGGTGGGCAGGGCTGTGGGGTCTCTCCTCTCTCAGCACCAGGCACAGCACCCAGGGAGCCCATGGAGGGTGGGCAGGGCTGTGGGGGTCTCTCCTTTCTCAGCACCCTGCACAGCACCCAGGGAGCCCATGGAGGGTGGGCAGGGCTGTGGGGTCTCTCCTCTCTCAGCACCAGGCACAGCATCCAGGGAGCCATGGAGGGTGGGCAGGGCTGTGGGGTCTCTCCTCTCTCAGCACCCTGCACAGCACCCAGGGAGCCCATGGAGGGTGGGCAGGGCTGTGGGGTCTCTCCTCTCTCAGCACCCTGCACAGCACCCAGGGAGCCCATGGAGGGTGGACAGGGCTGTGGGGTCTCTCCTCTCTCAGCACCAGGCACAGCACCCAGGGAGCCCCATGGAGGGTGGGCAGGGCTGTGGGGTCTCTCCTCTCTCAGCACCAGGCACAGCACCCAGGGAGCCCCATGGAGGGTGGGCAGGCTGTGGGGTCTCTCCTCTCTCAGCACCAGGCACAGCACCCAGGGAGCCCATGGAGGGTGGGCAGGGCTGTGGGGTCTCTCCTCTCTCAGCACCCTGCACAGCACCCAGGGAGCCCATGGAGGGTGGGCAGGGCTGTGGAGTCTCTCCTCTCTCAGCACCCTGCACAGCACCCAGGGAGCTCATGGAGGGTGGGCAGGGCTGTGGGGTCTCTCCTCTCTCAGCACCCTGCACAGCACCCAGGGAGCCCATGGAGGGTGGGCAGGGCTGTGGGGTCTCTCCTCTCTCAGCACCCTGCACAGCACCCAGGGAGCCCATGGAGGGTGGGCAGGGCTGTGGGGTCTCTCCTCTCTCAGCACCAGGCACAGCACCCTGGGAGCCCATGGAGGGTGGGCAGGGCTGTGGGGTCTCTCCTCTCTCAGCACCAGGCACAGCACCCAGGGAGCCCATGGAGGGTGGGCAGGGCTGTGGGTCTCTCCTCACTTCTCCCTTTCTCTTTTACCTTTCTCTCTAAGTCTAAGAAGAAAGAAAGAGAGTGAGAGAGAGAGAGAGAGGGAGAGAGAGAAAGAAAGAAAGAGAGAGAAAAGAAGAGTAAAGAAAAGAAGGTTCTCAGCGTGCAGGACGGCTCGGCCCATTCCCTGACCCCTAAGAGAAAAATAACAAGTGTGGTGGTCCGGGCGGTGGCGCAGCGGATAAAGCATCAGACTCTCAGGCATGAGGTCCTGAGTTCAGTGCCGGCAGCACATGTGCCAGAGTGATGTCTGGTTCTCTCTGTCTCTCCTGTCTTTCTCATAAATCAGTAAAATCTTTGGAAAGAGACAAGAGAACAAGTGTGGTTTGGGTGGTGGTGCCAAGCAGCCTGTCATGGGCAAGGAGCCAGATTTGAGCCTCCAGTCCCCACTCCAGGGGAAGCTTTATGAGCAGTGAAGCCGGCCTGCAGGTGTCTCTCTGTCTCTTTCCTTCTCTGTCTCCCTCTCCCCCTTTCAATTTCTCTCTGTCCTGTCAAGTAATATAAAATATAAAAAAAAAAAAGGCTGCTGGGGGCAGTGGACTTGCTGTACAGGCACTGAGTCCCAGTGACAAGCCTGGTGGCCATTAAACAAAAGAAGAAAAGAAAAGAAAAGAGAACTGCATGCAAGAAGAAAGGGGGCCGGGCGGCAGCGCAGCGGGGTAAGCGCAGGGGGCGCAAAGCGCAGGGACCGGCGTAAGGATCCTGGTTCGAGCCCCCTGGCTCCCCACCTGCAGGGGAGTCGCTTCCCAGGCGGTGAAGCAGGTCTGCAGGTGTCTATCTTTCTCTCCCCCTCTCTGTCTCCCCCTCCTCTCTCCATGTCTCTCTGTCCTATCCAACAACGACGACATCAATAACCACAACAGTAACAAGGGTAACAAAAGGGAGTAAATTAAAAGAGAGAGAGAGAGAGAGAGAGAAAAGAAGTGAGGGCAGAGGGGGGCAGAGGTGTGGGAAGGAGGTGCCAGGCCCATGGCCCTGGGCTCTGTCTGGGAGACCCGCCCTGGGGACAAGGCCACAATGTGGGGCTTCCAGCTCCGTGTTCCCAGGGGACGCCACACGCAGAGTCCTGGGGTGAGTGTCAGGGCCGAGCGGTTGGTGTCCAGCAGACGAGCACGGGTGCCCTGCCGATGGCTCAGTGGGTACCGTGCTGACCTCTGACCTCTGCCAGCCCGGGCTCCCAGCAGGGCTGCCCTCAGCCTCCTTGGCCTTGGTGGCCGGCTGTCTGGTTCCCTGTCCTCAGCTCTGGGGCCTGGGCTGAACGGGTGTGCCTGGGCCCTGGGGCCCATGCTGGACCTGACGCCTCTGGCTTTCCCTGCCTGCTGCCTCTGTGGTCCTCAGAGTGTCCACCTGGGAGCCTTCGGGGGGTGAGGGTTGCACAACATAGCAGCCATCCTGGGGTGGGGCCCTTGTCATGAGGCTGTGAGTCAGAGACTCTGGCTCTGGAGTGTGAGGCCTGACCCTGGACGCAGGGTGTGGCCAAGCCGGCCGGGCTCCCCTATGTCCCAGTGCCAGAACTCAGAGGCAGAGGGCCCCTGGGCAGCAGATGGCAAGAAACAGTAGGTCCTGGCGCTGCGGCCGGCCTGCCCTGCCTGATTCAGTGAGGACCGGCGTGCCCTGCCCTGCCCTGCCCTGCCCTGCCCTGCCTGATTCAGTGTGGACCGGTGTGCCCTGCCCTGCCCTGCCCTGCCCTGCCTGATTCAGTGTGGACCGGTGTGCCCTGCCCTGCCCTGCCCTGCCCTGCCTGATTCAGTGTGGACCGGTGTGCCCTGCCCTGCCCTGCCCTGCCCTGCCCTG
This sequence comes from Erinaceus europaeus, assembly GCF_950295315.1. Taxonomy (NCBI): domain Eukaryota; kingdom Metazoa; phylum Chordata; class Mammalia; order Eulipotyphla; family Erinaceidae; genus Erinaceus; species Erinaceus europaeus. The sequence continues at coordinate 184,493,528 of NC_080164.1, read as the reverse complement.
CCTGATTCAGTGTGGACCGGTGTGCCCTGCCCTGCCCTGCCCTGCCCTGCCCTGCCCTGCCCTGCCTGATTCAGTGTGGACCGGTGTGCCCTGCCCTGCCCTGCCCTGCCCTGCCTGATTCAGTGTGGACCAGTGTACCCTGCCCTGTCCTGCCCTGTCCTGCCCTGCCCTGCCCTGCCCTGCCCTGTCCTGCCCTGTCCTGCCTTGCCCAGCCCTCCCCTGCCCAGTGTGGCCCACCCTGCCCAGCCCTCCCCTGCCCTGCCCTGCCCAGTGTGGCCCACCCTGCCCTGCCCTGCCCAGACATAGGACCCCATCTCTCCCAGGAGTATGGACGGTCCTCTTGAGCGTTCTTTTTTTTTTTAACTTGTTTTTTTTTTTAATTCTTTATTGGGGAATTAATGTTTTACATTCAACAGTAAATACAATAGTTTGTACATGCATAACATTCCCCAGTTTCCCATATAACAATACAACCCCCACTAGGTCCTCTATCATCCTTCATGGACCTGTATTCTCCCCACCCACCCACCCCAGAGTCTTTTACTTTGGTGCAATACGCCAACTCCAGTTCAGGTTCTACTTGTTTGTTTTTTTTTTTTTTCTGATCTTGTTTTTCAACTTCTGCCTGAGAGTGAGGTCATCCCATATTCATCCTTCTGTTTCTGACTTATTTCACTCAACATGATTTTTTCAAGGTCCATCCAAGATCGCCTGAAAACGGTGAAGTCACCATTTTTTACAGCTGAGTAGTATTCCATTGTGTATATAGACCACAACTTGCTCAGCCACTCATCTGTTGTTGGACACCTGGGTTGCTTCCAGGTTTTGGCTATTACAAATTGTGCTGCCAAGAACATATGTGGACACAGATCTTTTTGGATGGATGTGTTGGGTTCCTTAGGATCTATCCTCAGGAGAGGAATTGCAGGGTCACAGGGTAGGTCCATTTCTAGCCTTCTGAGAGTTCTCCAGACTGTTCTCCACAGAGGTTGGACCCATTGGCATTCCCACCAGCAGTGCAGGAGGGTTCCTTTGACCCCACACCCTCTCCAGCATTTGCTGCTGTTACCTTTTCTGATGTATGACATTCTCACAGGAGTGAAGTGATATCTCATTGTTGTCTTGATTTGCATTTCTCTGACAATCAGAGACTTGGAGCATTTTTTCATGTGTTTCTCGGCCTTTTGGATCTCTTCTGTGGTGAATATTCTGTCCATGTCCTCCCCCCATTTTTGGATGGGGTTATTTGTTGTCTTGTTGTTGAGTCTGGCAAGCTCTTTATATATGTTGGTTATTAAACTCTTGTCTGCTGTATGGCATGTAAAGATCTTCTCCCATTCTGTGAGGGGTCTCTTGATTTGGGTAGTGGTTTCTTTTGCTGTGAAGAAGCTTTTTAATTTGATGTAGTCCCATAGGTTTATACTTGCCTTAGTCTTCCTTGTAATTGGATTCGTTTCATTGAAGATGTCTTTGAAATTTATGCGGAAAAGAGTTCTGCCAATATTTTCCTCTAAGTATCTGATAGTTTGTGGTCTAACATCCAAGTCCTTGATCCACTTGGAATTTACTTTTGTATTTGGTGAGATACAGTGATTCAGTTTCATTCTTCTGCATGTTTCAACCCATTGTTTCCAACACCATTTGTTGAAGGGACTCTGCTTTCCCCATGTAATAGTCTGGGCCCCTGTGTCAAAGATGAGATGTCCATAGGTGTGGGGGCTCACTTCTGGGCTCTCCCTCTTGAGCATTCTTAGGGGCCTGCATCTCGGGGCAGGCTGTGTGAGGGGTGGCAGAGTCTAGCCAGGGCCTGAGGTGACCTGGCGGGGGTGTGAGTATGTCCACCCAGCAGGCCACAGGTGTGGGGAACTGCCCCCTTACCCATGTGGTCAGCAGAGTCCCGGAGTAGCCCTACCCACCCCATGCCAGGCCAGGCAGTCCTCAGGGTGGACACTGGTGTGGAAGGCGGGGTCAGTGGCTGTGAGTCCTCTGGGAGGGGGCCGACCCGAGGGCCACAGGGGTGCATCCTGCCCCCATGACATCATACCACTGCGTGGTATGGGGGCTTCTCCCTCTGCCCTTTGACACAGCAGTGCCTGTCCCCCACGCCCACCCGGGGCGGCCCGCTGAGGGGACTAGGTGCCCACACCAGCCTGCCTCCTCGAGCAGCGCGCAGGGGAGTAGCAGTGGATGGTGGATGGCTGTGGACACTGAGGAAGCTGGCTCTGGACTGAGGGGCGGCAGGCACTGACCTGGGCTCAGGGTGGCAGTGGACGGCAGTGGATGCTGGGGAAAGCCACTGAGGACTGGGAGGCCCGTGGGAGCCAGAATCCCAGGGTTCAGCCCTTGGAGGGGCATCTCCCTGCAGGCCGGGCCGGGACATCGTGGGGGTCTGAGGCTAGTCCCACGGGTGGCTTGGGGGTCTGGGGGTTCTGTGCCTGGGGACTGCACTGACCGTCTCTGGCTTCAAACAGCAGCAGTGACTCTGACTCACAGGCCTGGCACCGGGACTCCAATCATGGTGTCCTGGGCTTGAGGACACCCCGACCCGGCCCCAGCCAGCCCTGGCTCTGCACGAATAACTCATTTCTCTTATTTTCTTTTTTGTTATTGTATTCATTTATTTTGCCCCCAGGGTTATTGCCGGGGCTTGGTGCCTGCACTACGAATCCACTGCTCCTGGAGGCCGTTTTTTCCCTTTTGTTGCCTTGTTGTTCATTATTGTTGTTGTTTATTATTGTTGTTTCTGCTGTCGTTGTTGGCTAGGACAGAGAGAAATGGAGAGAGGAGGGGCAGACAGAGAGGGGGAGAGAAAGACAGACACCTGCAGACCGGCTTCACCGCCTGGGAAGTGACCTCCCTGCAGGTGGGGAGCCGGGGGCTCGAACCGGGATCCTTACGCCGGTCCTTGCGCTTAGTGCCCCGTGCGCTTAACCTGCTGCGCTACCACCCAGTCCCCCTTTTATGTTATTTTATGTTTTGCTTCTAGAATTATCACTGGGTCTCAGTGCCAGCACTGGAACCACAGCTCCTGGTGTCCATTTTTCCCTTTTTTTTATTTTTTATTTTTTCCCATTTTATTAGGACAGAGAGAAATTGAGAGGGAACAGGGAGATAGTGAGGGACAGAGAAAAGGGGCCAGGTGGTGGGCCACCTGGTTAGATGTGCACGTTACAGTGTGCGCGGCCCCTACCTGAAGGAGGAAAGCTTCACAAGTGGTGAAGCAGAGGTGTAGAGCCTCACTATCTCTTCCTCCCTCTCAATTTCTCTCTGTCTTTATTCAGTAACAAATAAATGAAATAAAGAGGCCAGATGGTGGTGCATCTGGTTGAGCGCACAAGGACCCGGGTTCAAGCCCCCAGCCCCTACCTGCAGTGGTGAAGCAGGGCTGCGGGGGTCTCTCTCCCTCTATCATCTCCTCCCCTCTCAATTTGTCTGCCTCTATCTAATAAAGATCATGAAAAAAATAAATAAAACAAAAAGATTTTTTACAAACAAGGGGAGAAAGAGAGACACCGCAGACCTGCTTCACCGCCGCAGATGAGGGAGTGGGCCTTGAACCCGGTCCTTGTGCATCCACCGTACCGCGTGTGCTCAGCCGGGTGCTCCACCGCCACCCGCCCCACTTCTCCGCCCCCTTCTCTTCCTCTTCTTCATCCTGCTTCCTGAGTGTGGAGATGGGGCTCCTGCTTGTGGGCTTTCCCACAGCCGGGCAGGGGCGGGCCAGCCTGGCGCGGGCCCTCCAGTGAGTGTCTCTGGTCGCTCTGCCGCCCTCCTGGGGGGCTGCGTGGGGGGCCTCCGCTGGACTCTGCTGCATGTGGAAAGATTCCTTCCCCACGGGGGCACGTGCAGAGCTCTGTGTCCCCTTAGAGTTCGCCACATGGTGTGGGGTGTCCTGGGTGGGGTCTGCCTTGATGCCCAGCTGGGTGGTGCCAGGACTGGGTTCTGGGAGCCTTCACCGTCTGCCCCGGGGTGGGGGGAGGGGACAGTCCCCAGAGGGGAGGGTATGCGGCCCAGGGGAGGGGCTGAGCGCAGCGTCAGGAGAGCTGGAGGCTTCCCGACGAGCGTGCCCGGACCCTCCTGGACTGGGCACAGGGCCCTGGGTGTCCTCAGGGGCCATGGCTGTGGTGCCCAGGGTGGGGCCCCTCCTCTCGGTTCCCGAGGCCAGTGTGGGGGATGGGCGCTCTGCGAGCGAGCTCTGGAGCCCAGGCGGAGGCCACCCCTCTTCACCTGGACCGACTCCCTGGTGGCCGGGGGCCAGTGTGGGGTCCTGGCTGGACCCGGGGTGAAAGGTCACAGAGCTGCCGGGCTTCAGGAGGGTCCCGTGACCTCTGTGCTGGGCGGACCCTGAAGGGCAGCCTCGTTTGCCGTGGGGGTGAAACGCGGTGGGGGGGCACATGGAGAAACCGAGGTAAGCCCACCCTGGACGCCTGACCCCGCCTCCCTAAGGGAGACCACCGCGGCTGGCCGCTCCCCTGTCCTGGCCGAGCTGGGTGGGGCAGGTGCAGCCCCGGTGCAGGGTTCCAGCCTCCACCTCAGCCCTCCTCATCCACCCTTCCGTCTGTCCGTCTGTCCGTCCCAGGTGGCTGGCGCGTCCCCAGTCTCCCTGGGCCTCGAGCCCGCTTGCTCTGACTCCCCCCACCCTGGGATGATGCCCCAGAGCTCTCCGTGCTTCCTGCAGTTGCCGGGAGCCCTGGAGGCAGGCAGGTGGCCCAGTGCTCAGCTGCGAAGGCTGGAGCCCCTGCGTCAGCTTTGGGCCGGGAGGAAGCTGCCCGTGGGGCAGAGCAGGCTGGCAGGGCAGGAGTGGCAGGGACGGGCTCTCCACGCAGGCCACTGGGCTTCCCGGCCAGCTGGGTACTCTGAACTCGCCCCACCACCGCTGCTCCTGGCAGAGGGCAGAAGGGCCACCTAGGCCTTGGGGACAGAGGGACAGGACAGCATGGAAGGGGATAGCCAGTGCCCATGGCGAGACACGGCCCCCACAACATCCCGAGGCCCTGGAGCTAGAGTCCCCCGGGTGTGACCTGGGGACAGAGCTGCCTTGGAGGGGGCCACAGGGGAAGCCGGGGGTGGGGGAGAGGGGACATAGGCCTCAGGCTGGGCTGACCAGTGCACTTCCTCCAGGGGACACGGCTGCCTGGAGCTGCGGTCCCAGGGGGCCGGCCCGGGACGGTGACGGTGCAGGGACGGTGACGGTGCAGTGACGGGGAGGTCCTCACGGGCGGGCAGGAGGCGGGAAGGCAGGAAGTGTGCTGCCCAAGCCCTGGCAGGAAGTCCCAGTGGAGGAGGCCCCCGAAGGCCTGGGGCCACAGGGCTGGGCGCCGGGTGGCCTTCCCGAGGGGATGGTGGCCTGAGCCCATGGCCACACCCTGCCCGCTGGCCAGCAAGAGGAGAGCCATGTGCTGGGTCAGTGCCCTCAGGTCAGTGGGGCGGGTGGGGGTCCCCAGAGTGGGTTCTGAGGAGAGGTGGCGCCCGGGTGGGGGGTCACTGTTGGACCCAGGCCCCACCCCCAGGGGCCCCAGGCGTCCTGCAGGAATGGCCGCTGGGTGCCCTGCATGCTGGTGGGGGGGGTGCAGGGGGGCACCTGTGTGTTGTGAGAGACCGAGCCAGGGCCTGCCTGAGCTGTGCTTGGGGACCTGGGGGGCTGAGGAGGGCTGAGGGGACCTGGGGGGGCAGGGACCTGGGGGGCTGAGGAGGGCTGAGGGGACCTGGGAGGCAGGGACCTGGGGGGCTGAGGAGGGCTGAGGGGACCTGGGGGGCCTGGGGGGGGGCTTCAGGGACCTGGGGGGCCTGGGGGGGGCTTCAGGGACCTGGGGGGCTGAGGAGGGCTGAGGGGACCTTGGGAGCTGAGGAGGGCTTCAGGGACCTGGGGGGCCTGGGGGGGGCTTCAGGGACCTGGGGTGCTCAGGAGGGCTGAGGGGCCTGTGGGGGCTGGGAGGGGCCTCAGGAAAGCTGAGGGGGTGGGGGGGGGGCTGGGGTCTCAGGGACCTGAAAGGGTCTCCGGTACCAGGGGCTCCAGAGATCTGAGGGGCTGGGGGTTTAGGGACCTAGAGGGTTGGGGTGTCAGGGATCTGAGGGGTCTGGGGGTCTCAGGGTCCTAGAGGGTTGGAGTATCAGGGCCCTGGTCTCTGGGTGGGTCTTATGGTCCTAGAGGGTTGGGGTGTCAGGGATCTGAGGGGTCTGGGGGTCTCAGGGTCCTAGAGGGTTGGGGTGTCAGGGATCTCAGGGGTCTGGGGTGTCTCAGGGTCCTAGTAGGTTGGGGTGTCAGGGTCCTGGCGGCTGGGGGTCTCAGGGACCTAGAGGGTTGGGGTGTCAGGGCTCTGGGGTCTCGTAGGTCTCCGTGTCCTAGTGGGTTGGGGTGTCAGGGCCTGGGGACTGGGGGTCTCAACGTCCTAGAGGGTTGGGTTGTCAGGGATCTGAGGGGTCTTGGGCTCTCAGGGTCCTAGACGGTTTGGTTGTCAGGGCCTGTGTCTCAGGTGTCTCAGGGACCTAGAGGGTTGGGATGTCAGGGTCCTGGGGGCTGGGTGGTCTCAGGGACTCAGAGGGTTGGGTTGTCAGGGCCCTGGGGTCTGGGGTTTCTCAGGGTCCTAGAGGGTTGGGGTGTCAGGGCCTGGGTCTCGGGTGTCTCGGGCCTAGAGGGTTGGGGTGTCAGAGCCCTGGGGCCTGGGGGGGTCTCAGGGTCCTAGTAGGTTGGGGTGTCAGGGCCCTGGTGGCTGGGGGTCTCAGGGACCTAGAGGGTTGGGGTGTCAGGGCTTTGGGTTCTGGGGTGTCTCATGGTCCTAGAGGGTTGGGGTGTCAGGGAGCTGAGAGCTCCTCAGGGGCTGGGGCCTCCAGGAACCTGGGGTTGGGTGTCTGCGGGACCTGGGGTCTCCTGCGGTGACCAGATTGTGCCACCTTCGTGTGCCACTTCTCAGCAGGCTGTTAGTTTTGCTTCTTGCTGGGGAGTGTCTGGGAAGAGGCGAGGAGGAGTGAAACTGAAAGCGAGATGCTCTGTGGGGTGGGTCACCCGCCAGGCTGTGGGTGACGCTGTGACGGTGACTAGGGCCTGGGTCTGTGCTAGGCTATGGGCACAGGGCCGTGGGTGCCCGGACACCCCCGGTGCCAGGTGCTCCCAGTCAGGTCTATGGGATGGCGGAGCACACGCTGGGCGGGGCCTAGGAGCTGGGGTCGGCTGGGCTGGGGGTGCACCTTGGTCCCTGCCCACCAGCCCAGGGCCTCCCATGGAGGTTCTTGTGGGACCCTGGTGGATGTGTGTGTGTCTGTGTGTGTGTGTCTGTGTGTGTCTCTGTGTGTGTGTGTCTCTCTGTGTGTCTCTGTGTGTGTGTATATGTCTGTGTGTGTGTCTGTGTGTGTGTGTCTGTGTGTCTCTGTGTGTGTGTGTCTCTCTGTGTGTCTCTGTGTGTGTGTTTATGTCTGTGTGTGTCTCTGTGTGTATATTTATGTCTGTGTGTGTCTCTGTGTGTGTCTCTGTGTGTGTGTTTATGTCTGTGTGTGTCTCTGTGTGTGTGTGTCTGTGTGTGTCTCTCTGTGTGTCTCTGTGTGTATATCTGTGTCTCTCTGTGTGTCTCTCTGTGTCTCTGTGTGTGTGTATATGTCTGTGTGTGTGTCTGTGTGTGTGTGTTTCTCTGTGTCTCTGTGTGTGTCTCTGTGTGTGTCTCTGTGTGTGTCTGTGTGTGTCTCTGTGTGTGTGTCTGTGTGTGTCTCTCTGTGTCTCTGTGTGTGTGTGTCTCTCTGTGTGTCTCTGTGTGTGTGTGTCTGTGTGTATATCTCTGTGTCTCTGTGTGTGTGTCTGTGTGTGTCTCTGTGTATCTCTGTGTGTGTCTCTGTGTGTATATCTCTGTGTCTCTGTGTGTGTCTGTGTGTGTCTCTGTGTGTGTGTGTGCACGTGTGCACAGGCGTGAGTGTATGCCAGCTATTGTGTGTGAGTGAGTCTGTGGAGAGCATTCTCGCCTGTGTGTGGGCAACAAAGACGTGAGTGTGAACACACGTGTGTGCAGGTGCTCAAGCAGCTAGTGAGTGTGAGAGTGTGCGCTGAGCGTGTGTGTGCGTGTGCGGGTGTGTGAACGAGCACGCTGGGGCCCGGCCCTCAGCTCTGTGGTTCTGACCCAGCTCCTCCTGGCCGCCTCTGACAGGAACCCTGAGCTGTGGTCACCCACGGCGTCAGCTCCCCAGCTGCAGCCAGACACCTCAGCCGCTGCCCTGCATGGGCTCACAAGCCTGCACCCGGGCCGGGGCTCACACGGGCTCACAGGCCTGTACACGGGTCGGGGCTCACACGGGCTCACAGGCCTGTACACGGGTCAGGGCTCACACGGGCTCACAGGCCTGTACACGGGTCGGGGCTCACACGGGCTCACAGGCCTGTACCCGGGCCGGGGCTCATATGGTCTCACAGGCCTGTACATGGGTCGGGGCTCACACGGGCTCACAGGCCTGTACACAGGCTGGGGCTCACACGGGCTCACAGGCCTGTACCCAGGCCGGGGCTTACACGGGCTCACAGGCCTGCACCCAGGCCGGGGTTCACACGGGCTCACAGGCCTGTACACGGGCCAGGGCTCACACGGGCTCACACGGGCTCACAGGCCTGTGCACGCAGCCCCATGCATGTGCCACTATGCAGTGACCCCCTTCCAGGTGGCAGACACAGGGACACAGGACTGGGCTCCTCTGTGCCGGCCACAAGCTCGTGTGTGTGTGTGTGTGTGTGTGTGTGTGTGTGTGTGTGTATCTGTGTGTGTATGTGTGTGTATGTGTATATGTGTGTGAGTGTGTGAGTGTGTATGTGTGTGTGAGTGTGTGTGTGTGAGTGTGTGTGTGTGAATGTGTGTGAGTGTGTGTGTGTGAGTGAGTGTGTGTGTGTGAGTGTGTGTGTGAATGTGTGTGAGTGTGAGTGTGTGTGTGTGAGTGTGTGTGTGTGAGTGTGTGTGTGAATGTGTGTGTGAGTGTGAGTGTGTGTGAGTGTGTGTGTGTGTGTGTGAGTGTGTGTGTGTGTGAGTGTGTGTGAGTGTGTGTGTGTGAGTGTGTGTGTGATTGTGTGTGTGTGTGTGTGTGTGTGTGAGTGTGTGTGAGTGTGTGTGTGTGAGTGTGTGTGTGTGAGTGTGTGTGTGTGATTGTGTGTGTGTGTGTGTGTGAGTGTGTGTGTGTGAGTGTGTGAGTGTGTGTGTGTGTGTGTGTGTGTGTGTGTGTGTGTGTGTGTGTGAGACAAACCCAGCACCTCGCACGTGTGTGACGGCTGAGAGGCCTCCCTGGCCTCAGTTCTTTTGGTTTTTGTGTTTAGTATTGGGAGTACCCCACCCGCGGCCACATTTTGCTTTTCTTCTTCATCTGATAGGATAGAGAGGAATTGAGAGGGGAGGGGAGACAGAGGGGGAGACAAGGGGCTGGGGGTGGCGCACCTGGCTGACTGAACATATCACTGTGTGCAAGGACCCGGGTTCCAGCCCCTGGTCCCAACCTGCAGGGGGGACGATCACGAACCCTGAGGCAGGGCTGCGGGTGTCTCTCTGTCTCCCGCTCTCCCTCCCCTCTCCCCATTCAATTTACTTCTGTCTCTATCCAAAACAGGTAAATCAATAAAATATTTTTTAAAAGGCAGAGGGAGGGGCTAAGAGGTGGCACACCTGGCTGAGTGCACACACTACAGTGTGCAAGGACCTGGGTTCAAGGCCCTGGTCCCCACTTGTGGGGGGAGCTTCACGAGTGGTGAAGTAGAGCTGCAGGTGTCTCTCTGTCTCTCTTCCTCTCGATTTTTCTCTGTCTCTATCCAATAATAAATAAATAGTTAATTTAAAAAGATCTGAAAACATTAAAAAGAGAGACGGGGGGGGGGGGGCGGGCGGTGGTGGCGCAGCAGGTTAAGTGCACATGGTGCAAAGCACAAGGACCGGTGTAAGGATCCCGGTTTGAGCCCCCGGCTCCCCACCTGCAGGGGAGTCGCTTCACAGGCGGTGAAGCAGGTCTGCAGGTGTCTGTCTTTCTCTCTCCCTCTGTTGTCCCCTCCTCTCTCCATTTCTCTCTGTCCTGTCCAATAACGATGACAGCAATAACAATAAACAACAAGGGCAACAAAAGGGAAAAAAAGAGCCTCCAGGAGCAGTGGATTTGTAGGCAGGCACCGAGCCCCAGCAATGACCCTGGAAGTAAAGAGAGAGAGAGAGAGACCTGTGTTACTGGCCTTACTGGCCTCACTGCTCATAAAGCTTGCCTGCAAGTGGGAAGTTGGGCCCTTGTGCATGGGCACCTGTACACATAGCCAGGTGTGCCTGGCCCCAGTTTTATTGATTCATGAGAAAGATAGGAGGAGAGAGAAAGAGCCAGAGTCACGTTGGCACATGTGCTGCCGGGGATTGAACACGGGACCTCACGCTTGAGAGCCCAGTGCTTTATCCACCGTGCCACCTCCCAGACCACCATTTCTTTTTTAAATAAAAGATCGTTTATTTAACACGAGAGACAAGAGCAGGAGAGAGCAAGAGAACCACAGCATCACTCTGGCACATGCAATGCTGGGAATCAAACTCGAGACCTCGTGCTCGAGAGTCCCAGGCTTTACCCACCACGCCACCTCTGCCTGCCGGCAGTGACACCACCACACCCCGTCCCGGCTCCCCGCCCTCCAGGCTGCCCACCGTCCTCCGGCCACCAGGGCTTGGCTCCCTTCCACCTCTGAGGTTCCGAGTGCCCCTCTGCCGGGCCGGGGCGGTGAGGGTGGGGCCAGCGAGTGCCGTGTGCTGGAGCCGGGCAGGGGTGTGGGCGTCGGGCAGGAGGACGGCCTGAGGGGCCCCGTCCCTCGCTGTGCTTTCAGTCCCGCGTCGCCCCCTTGGGTCTGTAGAAGTGCAGCTGCGTGTCCGTGAGTCTGCCTTGCTGCGCTCAAGCCCGGAGCCCCGAGCCACGGGTCTGACTCGCGTGTTTTCCCAGCACACTGCTCAGCTCTGGCTCAGGGTGGTGTCCGGGATGGAGCCTGACAATCTTCTCTCCTTCCTTCCTTCGTTTTGTCCCCCCCACCCCAGACATTTTACTTGTTTTCATTTGCCTATGACACAGAGAAACTGAGAGTGGGGGAGAGAGGGAGAGACAGAGACCTGCAGCGCTGGTTGGCCGCATGTGAAGCTCCCCCGCAGGTGGGCGCTGGAGGCGCGAACCCGGGTCTCTGCGTCTTGTGATCTGTGTGTTCACCCAGGTGCGCCACCGCCTACCTCCCCTCCTTCCTTCCTTCCTTCCTGAGAGAGGAGGGAGTTGAGCTCAGAAAGCTTATGCTTGACAGTTCAGCACTTTACCCGCTGTACTGCCTCTTCTTTCCTTCCTTCCCCCCCCTCTCTCTCTTTCTCTCTCTCTTAATTTTTTAGATAATTTATTTATTTATTCCCTTTTGCTTCCCTTGTTTATTGTTGTTGTTATTGTTGTTGTTGTTGATGTCGTCATTGTTGGACAGGACAGAGAGACATGGAGAGAGGAGGGGAAGACAGAGAGGGGGAGAGAAAGACAGACACCTGCAGACCTGCTTCACCGCCTGGGAAGCGACTCCCCTGCCGGTGGGGAGCCGGGGGTTCGAACCGGGATCCTTATGCCAGTCCTTGTGCTTTGCGCCACATGCGCTTAACCCGCCGCGCCACCGCCCGACTCCCTCCCTCTCTTTCTCTCAAAAAATATTTATTATGGGAAAAACACAGAGAGGAATTGAGAGAGGAGGGGAAGATCGAGTGGGGGAGAGACAGAGAGACCTGCACCCCTGCTCCACCACTCGTGAAGCTTGCAGGGTAGGGAGCGGGGGTTTGAACCTGGGGCCTTGTGTACTGTGATGTGTGTGCTTAGCCCCGTGCACCGCTGTCGGGTCCTCGCTCTCCTAAGCTTGTTTGTTTGGTGAGCGTGACCAGAGCAGCCCTCTGGGTGAGTGTTACGGACTGGAGGCAGCACCCCCAGGCCCTAACCTGCCCAGTCCCTGCCCACCCGCCCAGCTCCCCAAAGGCCCTTAACTGTGGAGGACTGTGGGCCTGCCTGTGTGAGGCCTCCTTCTCTGTGTCTGGGTCTCACTGTGCTCTCATCAGTGGCTGGCCGGCGGGACGTGCGGTGCTGTTAGCCTTAGGCCCTCATGTTGGCCTGGCGGCCGGCTCAGCCCTGCTCACTCAGCTTGGCGGTACATCCTGTCTCTGTCTGTCTCTGAGGGGCTGGGTTCAGGTTGCCAGTATCCTGGTGAGGATTTTTGTTGTTTTTGTGTTTTGTTTTTTTTTTACTTTATTTATTATTTTATTTGGTAGAACACAGAAATTGAGAGGGAAGGGGGATAGAGAGGGAGAGAAACAGAGACGGGGGCCGGGCAGGCGGTGGCGCAGCGGGTTAAGCGCAGGTGGCGCAAAGCGCAGGGACCGGCGTAAAGATCCCCATTCGAGCCCCCGGCTCCCCACCTGCAGGGGAGTCGCTTCCCAGGCGGTGAAGCAGGTCTGCAGGTGTCTGTCTTTCTCTCCCCCTCTCTGTCTTCCCCTCCTCTCTCCATTTCTTTCTGTCCTGTCCAACAACAATACAACAATGTTAAACAACAAGGGCAACAGAAGGGGAAAAAATAGCCTCCAGGAGCAGTGGATTCATAATGCAGACACTGAGTCCCAGCAGTAACCCTGGAGGCAAAAAAATTTTTTTATTTACTTATTCATGAGAAATATAGGAGGGAGAGAGAAAGAACCAGAAATGCACTGCCGGGGACTGAACTTGGGACTGCATGCTTGAGAGTCTTTCTCCTACTAAGGGAGGGACAGGACTGTTGTGGTGGGGCCGTGCTGCGGTGTCTCTCCTATAAGGGAGGGACAGGACTGTTGTGGTGGGGCCATGCTGCGGTGTCTCTCCTACTAAGGGAGGGACAGGACTGGCGTGGTGGGGCCGTGCTGCGGTGTCTCTCTCCTATAAGGGAGGGACAGACTGACGTGGTGGGGCCGTGCTGCGGTGTCTCTCCTATAAGGGAGGGACAGGACTGACGTGGTGGGGCCGTGCTGCGGTGTCTCTCTCCTATAAGGGAGGGACAGACTGACGTGGTGGGGCCGTGCTGCGGTGTCTCTCTCCTACAAGGGAGGGACAGGACTGACATGGTGGGGCCGTGCTGCGGTGTCTCTCTCCTAGAAGGGAGGGACAGACTGACGTGGTGGGGCCGTGCTGCGGTGTCTCTCTCCTATAAGGGAGGGACAGACTGACGTGGTGGGGCCGTGCTGCGGTGTCTCTCCTATAAGGGAGGGACAGACTGACGTGGTGGGGCCGTGCTGCGGTGTCTCTCTCCTATAAGGGAGGGACAGACTGACGTGGTGGGGCCGTGCTGCGGTGTCTCTCCTATAAGGGAGGGACAGACTGACGTGGTGGGGCCGTGCTGCGGTGTCTCTCCTATAAGGGAGGGACGGAACCTTTAAACATATGTTGAATGTACTTTTATTTGTGGGGGAGAGAGACTGATTGAGAGGCTTGCTCAGCCCTGGTCGGTGTGCTGTCAGGAGAAGAGCCTGCATCCCACCTGCTGGACTCTGCCCAGCCTTCCACCGTGGGGAGAATTTATTTTTACTTTTAAAAAAATTGCCACCAGTGTTATCACTGGGGCTTGGTGCTGGCTTGACAAGTCCACTGCTCCCAGAAGCCATTTTTTTCTTTTTTAATTAATTATTTTTTGATAGGACATAGAGAAATTGAGAGTGGAGAGGGAGGGAGAGAGGCAGAGAGACCCCGCAGCCTGCTCCCTCACTCAGGAAGCTTCCCCCCTTGCAGGTGGGCGCCGGGGATTTGAATCCAAGCCGCATTTTTTATTATTCGATAGGACAGAGAGACGTTGAGAGAGGAGGGAGAGATAGAGAGGGGAGAAAGAGGGGCTGGGTCTTGGCGCACCTGGTTGAGCACACATTCAATGTACAAGGACCTGGGTTCAAGCCCCTGGTCCCCACCCGCAGGGGAAATCACAAGTGGTGGAGCAGGGCTGCAGGCGTCTCTCTGTCTCTCCCTCTCTATCATCCCCTCCCCTCGCAATTTTTCTGTCTCTATCCAATAATAAATACATATATGTATTTTAAATATATATATTTTATTTTTTATATTTATTTTCCCTTTTGTTGCCCTTGTTTTTTTAAATTGTTGCAATTATTATTGCTATTGTCGTCATTGTTGTTGGATAGGACAGAGAGAAATGGAGAGAGGAGGAATGACAGAGAGGGGGAGAGAAAGACAGACACCTGCAGACCTGCTTCACCGCCTGGGAAGCGACTCCCCTGCAGGTGGGGAGCTGGGGGCTCGACCCTGGTCCTTGTGCTTGCTGACGTGTGCTTCACTGGGTGCAGCATGGCCCAGCCCTTAGTCTGACATCTTTACTCAGCAGAACCGCCAGCACTCTGGGTCTGGGCAGTGTGGCCGGCGTGTGCTGGGTGAGAGCAGGTGGAGTGGGAAGGGCTTCTGGGGGTGGTTCCAGAAGGTGTGGGACAGAGAAGTAGGGGTGGCGGGGTGCCCTCAGAGTGTGGTGCCAGTGTGCTTAGTGGCCAGTGGTGGTGGGAGAGATTGGACACAAGGCACATCAGGAGGGAGGGCTGGGAAGGCTGCCTGGAGGTGGCGGAAGGAAGCCAGGCGGGTGGGCGTAGAGGGGGTGGGAGAGGAGGAGGAGAAGGAGGAGGGGGAGGAGAGGGAGGGGAGTCAGGGACAGCTGGGGCAGCAGGGCAGAGGCCACCTTGCCTAGTGACCCTGGATGAACAGGGTGGGGGCGGCAGCCTGTGGGGAGGTGCCTTGGGGCACAGACAGAGTGCCTGCCTGCCTGTGTGTGTATGTGGGGGGCTGCCCGCCCCCAGCCCCGCCAAGCCCTGGGGCCTGGATCGCCTTCACCCACCTCCCAGGGGTGCTGGCTAAAGTTTTTCTGGGTGCCGAGGGGGGGCGGGCCAGCAGGCCAACAGGCCAGTTCACATCAGCTCTGTGCAGGGGGCCGAGGGGCGGGCTCGAGTGTGGGGGGCTGGCCCGGGGAGGCGGCCTCTGCTCGGGGCGGCGGCTCCACGTAGGCTGGGCGCCCCCGGCCTGGAGCCAGGTGGCAGAGGGGAGACCGAGGCCGGGGGCGGGGTGCCAGGAGGGGCGGGGTGGGCCTCACCTGCCAGAGGAGGGGCCACTGGCCGGCCGGCGGGCCATGGCGGGTGCGGGGCTGGGGCCTCGGAGCTGGGGCCGGCGGGAGGTGGAGGAGGCCAGGGCTGGGCGACTCGGGGGGCCGTGCCGGTGCGCCCGGGGGAGACGGGCTGCCCCTCGGAAGCCGGCCGCGCCCGCCGCGTGGACGCCGTGAGTACGGAGCCCCCAGCCTGCACCCGACCCGACTCCCAGTCCCCAGACCTGAGCCCCCAGACCCCTAGCCAGTGCTTCCTCAGAGAACAAAGGCAGGGGCGGGGGGTGGCAGGGGCGGTTCTGGGGGCTCGGCCAGCCCCGTCCCCAGCCCCGTCCCCAGCCCCGTCCCCAATGAACTGGCACCCTGGTGGCTCAGCCTTTGTTCTGAGCAGCCGCCCCTGGTTGGGGTCCAGGTGGGAGGGGTTCGGTGGCCGGGAGCAGAGAGGAGCAGACCCAGTGACGCCCCCCCCCATGGCAGGGGAGCAGCCCTGGCTGCCTGTGTGTGTGTGTGTGTGGGGGGGTGACTTCCTGCCACAATATTTGAGGTGTTAGCTCAGAATAGAGTGCTTTCCTTTGTGTGTTTCTGGGGTGCGGGCATCCCACCTTCCTCCCCTGCTCAGTACGGAGGCCAGGGTGAGGACAGAAGGGGGTGCCGTTAGGAGGGACAGGATTGGGGAAACAAGGCATCTGGACCTCGGGCTTGGGAAGTGGGGGTCTCGGCTGGGAGCCCGGAGTCCAGGCGGGGAGGCGGGGTGGGGTGGGGTCCGCTCTGGTGGGTGCAGAGGCTGGGAGGGGCGGGGCCTGAGGTGGTCTGCGGTGCCCCCATCCCCTGACTCGCGCCCACCAGTTCCCTGGGAACAAGACCGCTGTGGCCTCTGCCTGCCCCAGCCAGCCAGGCCGAGACAGGCACCCAGGCTTCTGACCCGGGAACTAGGGTCCTCTGGCCTCCTGCTTCCCTGCTTCTGGTCCAGGGGCTCGAGATAGGAGTGAAGGCAGAGCCCGCACAGGGCGGGGGTCTCTGCCCCATGCCCTGTCCCAGACTGGTCCATGGGTAGAAAGGGGTGGACGGAAGCCAGCTGCAGCTGGGGGAGAGAGTGGGTTCTCGGGCCTCATTCCTTACTCCCTCGCTCCCTGGACTGGAGAGGGTCATTCTAAAACTAGAGAAGAAAGAAGGAGGTAGAAGGGATTCGGGCGGTGGTGCAGCGGGTAAAGCGCAGAGCGCAGGGACCGGCGTGAGGATCCCGGCTCGAACCCCGGCTCCCCACCTGCAGGGGAGTCGCTTCCCAGGCGGTGAAGCAGGTCTGCAGGTGTCTGTCTTTCTCTCCCCCTCTGTCTTCCCCTCCTCTCTCCGTGTCTCTCTGTCCTAGCCAACAACGACGACATCAATAACTACAACAATAACAACAATAAAAACAACAAGGGCAACAAAAGGGAAAATAAACAAATAAATATTAATTTTTTTATTTATTTTTTATTTTTTTATTTTTTATTTAAGAAAGGATTAATTAACAAAACCATAGGGTAGGAGGGGTACAACTCCACACAATTCCCACCGCCCAATCTCCATATCCCATCCCCTCCCCCGATAGCTTTCCCATTCTCTATCCCTCTGGGAGCATGGACCCAGGGTCATTGTGGGTTGCAGAAGGTGGAAGGTCTGGCTTCTGTAATTGCTTCCCCGCTGAACATGGGCGTTGACTGGTCGGTCCATACTCCCAGTCTGCCTCTCTCTTTCCCTAGTGGGGTGGGTCTCTGGGGAAGCTGAGCTCCAGGACACATTGGTGGTGTAATTTTTTTAAGTAGTATAGTGTATTGTACCAAAGTAAGGGACTCTGGGAAGGGAGGGCTTTCAGGCCCTGGTGCTGAGGTGACGGAGGCCCTGGGCTGGGGAGAGTGTTTTGAAGGGAACTGAGAGCTGTCTCGCAGGGGCCGCCGGCAGCTGTGTCTGCACAGAGCGCCGGCCACCCCAGGACAAGCAAACACACCTCATGTCCCGAGCAGTGCGTCTGTCCGCCTCAGCATCCTCACCCCTCTTCTCCTCCTCCTGCTTCTGGACAGAGGCAGAGACATGAGAGGGAAGGGGGACACAGAAAGAGACACCTGCCATGTTGCTTCACCGCTTGTGAAGCTTCCCCCTGTGTGTGGGGTCAGGGCTTGAGCCTGGTCCTTGTGCGCTGTGATGTGGGTGCCACCGCCAGCCCCCTTCCTAACTCTCTGACCCCCTCCTCTGGTGCTGGCCCCAGTCACCTCCAGGAAGCCCTCCTGACCTCCTACCTGAGCAGGTGTTCTAGACTCACCTGGCCCTTGGCCTGCCTTACCTGTCCAGGGCTTCCTGCGTCCAGTCACTGCAGTTCCCCTGCTCCCAGGGGCCTAGTGACCCGTGTGTCACAGGGACTCTTAGCTCTGAGGCCACATGGAGGCCTTACTGTGTCCCGTGTGGCAGGCTGACCGTGTGGCCAGCGGCTTTCAGAGAGGCGTCTGCAGTCCAGCAGTCCCCGCCCGGCTCAGGCCCGTCCCCTCTCTACTGCAGCTTCATGGCGGCCGAGGAGGTGCACTGGCCTGTCCCCATGAAGGCCATCGGCGCCCAGAACCTGCTGACCATGCCGGGGGGCGTGGCCAAGTCCGGCTACCTGCACAAGAAGGGGGGCACCCAGCTCCAGATGCTCAAGTGTGAGTCCTGCTACGAGGGGAAGAGCGGTCGTGATGGGGGGTGGGAACATGGTGGGGGACAGAGGTGGGACCAGTGACGTGGGCAGGTGGGGGTGGGGGTCACGCTGGGGCATGGACGGACAGGCCGGAGCCCCACTGGGCCTCCCCACGGAGGCACCAGTCACCCCCCCACCTGGGGGTCAGCCTGGAGGATGGGGCCAGTCAGGGGTGACACAGGACAGACAGCCTTTGGGCTGCAGTGCTGACCGCCTGTCAAGGGCGCTGGGCCTGTGGCCAGGGAGAGGGGCACCTTTGCCTCCCCAGACGGTCAGTCTCTGTCCACAGTGACCTGCGGCTGCCCCAGATCATGCGGGCAGAGGGCAGAGAGAGCCCGGAGCCCTGTGCTCTGGCAGGGACTCCCGGGCTGGGTGCCGAGCTCCAAGCTGCCGTGAGGCTTCCGTGGGGGATGTGCTGTCTGCCGTCTGTCCAGGGCCTGCAAGGGGGGCCGGGGAGGGGTTTTCCTATGCCCCCCTGCCCGGGGCCTGCCCCACAGTGGGCCTCTGGGCCTCTGGGCCCCGCTCCTGCCACCAGCACCCAGGAGGTGCCATGGCCTCCGTGCCCTGCTGGCCGCTGGCCCGGCCCGCTGTGTGTCCCTGGGCGCTGACCCGTCTGGGTCCCGCTGGCCCGGCCCGCTGTGTGTCCCTGGGCGCTGACCCGTCTGGGTCCCGCTGGCCCGGCCCGCTGTGTGTCCCTGGGCGCTGACCCGTCTGGGTCCCGCTGGCCCGGCCCGCTGTGTGTCCCTGGGCGCTGACCCGTCTGGGTCCCGCTGGCCCGGCCCGCTGTGTGTCCCTGGGCGCTGACCCGTCTGGGTCCCGCTGGCCCGGCCCGCTGTGTGTCCCTGGGCGCTGACCCGTCTGGGTCCCGCTGGCCCGGCCCGCTGTGTGTCCCTGGGCGCTGACCCGTCTGGGTCCCGCTGGCCCGGCCCGCTGTGTGTCCCTGGGCGCTGACCCGTCTGGGTCCCGCTGGCCCGGCCCGCTGTGTGTCCCTGGGCGCTGACCCGTCTGGGTCCCGCTGGCCCGGCCCGCTGTGTGTCCCTGGGCGCTGACCCGTCTGGGTCCCGCTGGCCCGGCCCGCTGTGTGTCCCTGGGCGCTGACCCGTCTGGGTCCCGCTGGCCCGGCCCGCTGTGTGTCCCTGGGCGCTGACCCGTCTGGGTCCCGCTGGCCCGGCCCGCTGTGTGTCCCTGGGCGCTGACCCGTCTGGGTCCCGCTGGCCCGGCCCGCTGTGTGTCCCTGGGCGCTGACCCGTCTGGGTCCCCCAGGGCCCCTGCGTTTCGTCATCATCCACAAGCGCTGTGTCTACTACTTCAAAAGTAGCACCTCCGCCTGCCCGCAGGGTGCCTTCTCCCTGAGTGGCTACAACCGGTGAGCCCCACCCTGCCCCTGCTGAGGGCCCCAGGGCACCCCACACCCCTGCTGAGGGCCCCAGGGCACCCCACACCCCTGCTGAGGGCCCCAGGGCACCCCACACCCCTGCTGAGGGTCCTGTGTCCCCACCCCGCGGCTTGGAGGCCTCATCACCCTGCGTCTGGGGCGGCTGGGGAATCCCCGTTGCGGTGGGGACAGGCAGGGACCACAAGCATGTGTCCCCAGGGTGATGCGGGCGGCAGAGGAGACCACGTCCCACAACGTCTTCCCCTTCAAGATCATCCACGTCAGCAAGAAACACCGCACCTGGTTCTTCTCTGCCTCCTCAGAGGACGAGCGCAAGGTGGGCGCTGGGGGCGGGGCGGGGCGGGGCGGGGCAAGGTGGGCACTGGGGGGACTGGGTGGGGCAAGGCAAGGTGGGCACTGGGGGGACTGGGCAGGGCAAGGTGGGCGCTGGGGGGACTGGGCAGGGCAAGGTGGGCGCTGGGGGTGCGGGCGGGGCAAGGTGGGCGCTGGGGGCAGGGGGCAGGGCAAGGTGGGCACTGGGGGGACTGGGCAGGGCAAGGTGGGCGCTGGGGGCAGGGGGCAAGGCTAGGTGGACACCGGGGGGCGGGGTGCCTGCAAGGTGGGTGCCTCGGGCACCGTGAGGAGCCGGGGCTCAGCTGCTGCTGAGGCGGGAGTGGGGTGGGCACAGTGCCGTGACGGGGTGAGGGTGGCTGGCCATCGCGGCGGGGTGCTGAGGCCCTGCTGACCCCAGAGCTGGATGGCCTTGCTGCGTCGTGAGATTGGCCACTTCCACGAGAAGAAGGAGCTGCCCCTGGAGACCAGGTGGGCCCGGGGTGGGCACGTGGGAGTTGAGGGTGGGTGGTGGGTGGGGGTGCTGGGGGTGTGTGAAGGGCCGTGTGTCTGGAGTGTGTGGTCTCTGTGTGGTGTGTACATGTGTGTCTATGGCGTGTGCTTGTGCATATGCATCGCACGTGACTGCACACGTGTGCGGTGTGTACAGCGCGTGGTCTGCACACATGAGTAATGGTGTGCTCGTCCGTGCATACACGTCGCGTGTGACTGTACACACGTGTGGGCGTGTGGTATATGCAGCACAAGGTCATACGCGTGTGCGGTGTGTGTGAGTGTGCAGTGTGCACACGTGTGCCCACGGGTAGCGTGTGCTGTGCATGGGGTCTGCTTATGGTGTCTGTGTGATGTGTGTAGGTGTTGTGGTGTGTGTGACTCGCTGCCTGTTACCACCCACGGGGGAGACCAGGTGGGGGTCCTGGTGCGCTGCTGCCCCCAGGTGTGTAGGTGGGGAGGGGTCTGTGGGTGCTGTCTGGTGAGTCCCCTCCCCGTGGCGGCTGGCCAGTGGGCTCTCCGTGGGCACAGAGACCCACCCGCCCTCTCCTGATGGGGGAGGGCACGACCTCCAGTGGGCGCGGCCATGGGACCCGGGCAGCGGCAGGAAGGAGGGCCGCACGGCAGCCCGCCCCCACATCAGTCCCTGTCACGTGTGTGCTGCTGGGCCACGGCCTCACCCCACTCCCGCTCTCACGGCCCTGTCCCCCTCCCAGCGACTCTGGCTCGGACAGTGACAGCTTCTACGGTGCCATCGAGCGGCCAGTGGACATCAGCCTGTCACCGTACCCCACCGACAATGAAGGTGCGCGTACACCATCACCACACACACACACGTACGCACACGCACACACCATCACCACACCCACACCCACACACACGCCATCACCACACACACACGCACACACACACACCATCAGCACACACACACACACACCATCAGCACACACTCACACACACATGCACACACACCATCAGCACACACACACGCACACCATCAGCACACACGCACACACACACATTCACCATCAGCACACACACACACCATCAGCATACACACACCATCACCACACACACACACACCATCACCACACACTTACCATCAGCACACACACACACACACACACACACACACTTACCATCAGCACACACACACTCACACACACACACCATCAGCATACACACTCACACACACCATCAGCACACACACTCACACACCATCAGCACACACACTCACACACCATCAGCACGCACACACACACCATTAGTACACACAGTCAAACACCTTCATCACACACACTCACGCCATTAGTACACACACTCACACCATCAGCACACACACTCACACACCTTCACCACACACACTCACACTATCAGCACACACACTCACACACCTTCACCACACATACTCACACCATCAGCACACAGACACCTTCACCACACACACTCACACACCTTCACTACACACACTCACACACCATCAGCACATTCACACACCTTCACCACACACTCACTCACACCTTCACCACACGCATACACACACACTCGGACACACACTCACACACACGCACTATCACCACACACACTTACACATGCACACACATACCATCACCACACACACACAAACACACACACCATCACCACACACACACTCACTCACACAAACACACTCATACACACACACACCATCACCCACTATACACACACACCTTTATGACACACACACAACACAGCATCACTAGACACACAAAACACATATGGCATACCGGCACACACATAAACACAATCACCATTACTACACAACACACAACCATGCACACACCCCTTACTGCACACACTCACACATACACACTCACACACACTTGCTAACTCACACACACACATGCACACACACTTACTAACTCACACATTCACATCCACCCACACACACACATGCACACACACTTGCTAACACACACCCACTCACACACACGCTAACTCACACACAGATTTGCTAACTCACACACACACACTCTCACACACACTTGCTAACTCTCACACTCACACACACCCACACGCACACCCACACACTTGTTAACACACACTTGCTAACACACTCACACACACACACTCACACACATACTTACACACACTCACACACACACTCACACAACGCTAACACACTCACACACAAGCTAACACACACTCACACACACGCTAACACACACATGCTAACACACACATGCTAACTCACACACACGCTAACACACACACACACACACACACACACACACACACTGTACTGCTTGCAGCAGGGGCATGTGGAGCTCTGTCCCTCAGGCAGTGACAGTGGCTTCTGGGGCAGCTCTGGTCCTGGGCTAAACCTGCCTGCAGCCCAGCCCTGCTGTGCCCATGTCCCTGCGGGCCCCAGCCTGTCCTGGTTGCTGCATGCCGACACTCTTTGTCCTCAGACTACGAGCATGATGATGAGGACGACTCATACATGGAGCCTGACTCCCCAGAGCCCCCAGAGGGTAGGTGGGGCCGGCGAGGGCTCTGGGTGGGCAGGCAAGCAGCCGGGGAAACACAGCAGAACCTGGGGACCCCAATTTTGGTCATGCTGACACCCCTACCCACACACACTATCCAACCCACACTGCCACACACCATGCAGACTTCTCCCTCCAGCGCTGCACCAGAGCCTGTCCTCACACTCTCACTAGGAGGCCAGGCTGTCCTTGAAACCCCGTCCTGTCACTGAGTGCCAATCCGGTCACTGAAACCCCAGTCCTGTCCCATGAACCCCAGTTCTGTAACTGAACCCCAGTCCTGTAACTGAACCCCAGTACCATCCCCAGAAACCTAGTACATTCTCTGAACCCCAGTTCTGTAACTGAACCCCAGTACCATCCCCAGAAGCCCACTCCTGAATCCAGAACCCCAGTCAATTCCCTGAACACCAGTCCTGTGCCTTGAATGCTATCTGGTCCCCTAAGCCACAGTTCTGTCCCCAAGCCACAGTTCTGTCCCCTGAGCCCCAGTCCTGACCCTGAGCCCCAGTCCTGTCCCCTGAGCCCCAGTCCTGACCCTGAGCCCCAGTCCTATCCCCTGAGCCCCAGTCCTGTCCCAAGAGCCCTAATCATGTCCCCTGAGCCCCAGTCCTGTCCCCTGAGCCCTAATCCTGTCCCCTGAGCCCCAGTCCTGTCCCATGAGCCCCGGTCCTGTCCCCTGAGCCCCGGTCCTGTCCCCTGAGCCCCGGTCCTGTCCCCTGAGCCCCGGTCCTGTCCCCTGAGCCCCGGTCCTGTCCCCTGAATCCCGGTCCTGTCTCCTGAGCCCCGGTCCTGTCCCATGAGCCCCAGTCCTGTCCCCTGAGCCCCGGTCCTGTCCCCTGAATCTCGGTCCTGTCCCCTGAATCTCGGTTCTGTCCCCTGAATCTCGGTCCTGTCCCGAGCCCCAGTCCTGTCCCCTGAGCCCCAGTCCTGTCCCCTGAGCCCCAGTCCTGTCCCCTGAAACCCGGTCCTGTCTCCTAAGCCCCAGTCCTGTCTCCTGAGCCTCTGTCCCACCCCTCCAGCTGCAGGCAGGATGGGCATGGGCCCGGCAGATATGGCAGACATCCTGTGGAGGGTGGTGGAGCCTTGGGGACCTCAGGGGGCTGGGTGGCAGGGTGGAGGGTGGATGAGTGAGGGGTCCTTGGTGCAGAGGTAACCCGGCCAGCCTCCTCAGGCCACAGCAGTGACCCCAGCGGGGTCTCACTCATAGACACCCTGAGCCACCCGCCCGCCTACCCCCCGCCGCCCGTGCCCACGCCCCGGAAGCCAGCCTTCTCGGACATGCCCCGCGCCCAGTCCTTCACCTCCAAGGGCCCCGGCCCAATGCCACCACCGCCACCGCCCAAGCGCAGCCTCCCAGACATCGGGCCGGCCGCCGAGGACGCCAGGCGGGACCTGCTGGGCCAGCGGAGACTCGACCCCGGGGCCTGGACCTGCGCCTCCCGGAGAATGAGCGACCCCCCGCCCGGCGGCGGCATGCCCTCAGTGCCCGTCCTGCGGAAGCCTCCCCGCCCAGAGCCCCGACCGCCTGCCCAGGCACACAGCTCCATCCCTGGCACCTTGGGCATGGCCGCCACCGCCTCCAGGAACTGTGACAAGCTCCAGTCCTTCCACCTGTCCCCCCGGGGCACCTCCGAGCCTCCACCCCTGCCTGCCAACAAGCCCAAGCTCCCCAGGATGGCTGAGGAGCAGCCCCCAAGGGAGCCGGCCGGGCCCATGCCCTTCCTGCCCCCCGTGGCCCCCCGGCCGCCCGTGCTGAAGCTGCCCGCACCCGACACACATGCCCGGCTGCCCATGCCGCCCAAGCCCGAGAAGCCGCCTCACCCCCACCTGCAGTGAGTCCGCGCTGCCTGCCCTGCTGGGCTCCACAGGGCACCCCGACAGGCTGTGCACCACGCTTGAGTGCCCGGCTTTGGGGGCTGTCCAGAGCCCATTTGGTGGGGGCAGAGTCCTGGGGGTGGGGGCAGGGTCCTGGGAGGGGTGGGGGCAGGGTCCTGGGGGGATGGGGGCAGGGTCCTGGGGGTGGGGGTAGGGTCCTGGGAGGGGTGGGGGCAGGGTCCTGGGGGGATGGGGACAGAGTCCTGGGGGTGGGGGCAGGGTCCTGGGGAGATGGGGGCAGGGTCCTGGGGGTGGGGGCAGGTTCCTGGGGGTGGGGGCAGGGTCCTGGGCAGGTGGGGGCAGGGTCCTGGGGGGTGGGGCAGGGTCCTGGGGGTGGGGGCAGGGTCCTGGGGGGGTGGGTTCAGGGTCCTGGTGGGTGGGGGCAGGGTCCTAGGGGGGTAGGGGCAGGGTCCTGGGCAGGTGGGGGCAGGGTCCTGGGGGTGGGGCAGGGTCCTGGGGGTGGGGGCAGGGTCCTGGGGGGGGTAGGGGCAGGGTCCTGGGCGGGTGGGGGCAGGGTCCTGGGTTGGGGGCAGAGTCCTGGTTGTGGGGGGCAATGATGAGGGCAGAGTTCTGGGGGCAGAATCCTGTTCTTGGGGGGGACAGAATTTTTGGGGGGACCCAGAGCCCCTTGGTAAGGTTCTGGAGCTGGGGGGCTGGAATCCCATGGGTGTTTGTGGGGTCTCCGAGCCCCTTGGTGGAGGACTTGTAGCCCATGGGGCTCTTGAGGTGCTGTGGGGTGGGTGGAGCCCTGTGGGTGGTGGGGCCATAGGCCCGTGGGAGAGGCTAGAGCCTGTAGGTGGTGGATCTAGGACCCACTGGGTGGGGCCCGAGTCCTGGGGACCCTGCCAGTAGCCTGAGCCCCTGGGTCTGGTGAGGGGCTGCCCAGGAGGTACTGGGGGCCACGTTGGGGTGCCGTGGACCTTGCCTCGTCCCTCTGGGCTCTGGGTGAGCCCGTCCTGGAAGGGGAGGGGAGCGTGTCGGTGACTCACACTGAGGCTGCTGGGAGTGCTCTGCCCAGTGTGGGCCTAGAGCTCCCCTGCTGCCTCCGGCCCCCTCCCCCAGCCTGGTTGTGCTGGGAGGACCCCTGCCCGAGCTGCTGGTCTCAGGACAAGTGGTCCAGGCCGGTCCAGGGCAGCCCCTCCCCCAGTCCCTCCTGGGCTGTCCTGTCCCTGTGGCCCATCCTTCCCGCTCTGTGGCTCCATTCCTTTGTCCGTGCAGCTTGGCCAGCCCAGAGCTGCCCAGTGTGGAGTAGGGACCTTGTCCAGGGGTGTCCAGAGCACGGGTCCACCGTGTGGTGGGGCCTGAGCCCCCAGGGTCCGCAGAGGGGGCAGCTCTGGTCCCAGGTGGGCTCTTGAGCCCGAGTGGGGGTCTGGGGCTGGTCCAGGGCACCCATGCCCATCCCCGTCTCCCTGTGCTCCAGGCGCTCGCCCCCCGACGGGCAGAGTTTCCGGAGCTTCTCGTTCGAGAGCCCCCGACAGGTCACCTCACAGGCCGAGCCCGGCAGCGGGGAGGACTCAGATGAGGACTACGAGAAGGCAAGGCCGGGGGGGGGCACCCCTGCCAGAGCCCGGGACCCCGGAGCGGGGGGGGGGGGACAGGGCAGTGTACGGACTGGGCTTTGGGGGTGGGCACTGACCTCTGACCCTGACCTCTGCAGGTACCCCTACCCAGCTCCGTCTTCATCAACACCACGGAATCCTGTGAGGTGGAGAGGTCAGTGCCGCCGTCCTTCCCTCCTGCCTCTCGCCGGCCTTGGAGTTGGACGGTCCAGGGCACGGAAACGAGGACGGGCCGGGAGGTGCTCCGTGTGCCTTGCCGTGTGCGCGGCCCTGGGTTCGAAACCCAGCCCCACACAGGAGCTCCGTGGGCAGCAAGGCACTGCGGATGGGGGAGTGGTGTGGTGCTATCTGCCCCTCCTCTCTCCCTCTCTCTCCCTCCCTCTCTCTCCCTTTCTGAAAGATAAAAGAGACGCAGGTTGGGGAGGCTGCTCGGTGTGGCGGCATGTGCACAGGGTCCCCGGTCCATTCCCTGGGCAGAGAGGCGGCCCAGGAGGTGGTCAGGAGACCTTGGGTTCTGCCCTCACCATCGCGTAGCCAGAGTGAAGCTCTGGGTCTCTCTTCCTTTCTCATCCTCATAAGTAAATAAATTGGGGAGAGAGGGAGAGAGAGAGAGGGAAGAGCGGGAGTGGGAGGGGGAAGAGAGATAGAGGGAGAGGGGGGAGTCGGAGGGAGGGGTGTGCAGTGGCGCCTGGTTAGCTCCACTACTGTACCATGTGCAAGGATACACGCAAGGACCCGGGTTCCAGCCCCCACTCCCCACCTGCAGGGGGGAAGCTTCATGAGTGGTGGAGCAGGGCTGCAGCTGTCTCTGCCTCTCTGTCTCCCCCTCTTCTCTAAATTTCTCTCTGTCCTATCCAATGATGGAGAAAAAAAGCTGCCGGCACTCCGCCCAGGCGACCGCAGGCAAAACGAAAGAGGGAAGGGGAGAGGAGGGAGGGAGGGGTGGAGAGGGGGGGAGCGATCTCACAGGGCTGGGGAGGGGTCTGCTGACTCAGCCTTTGCCTGCAGGCTGTTCAAAACCACCAGCCCCCGGGGAGAGCCCCATGACGGCCTGTACGGCATCCGGAACTCCTCCACCAAGTCGGGGAAGGTGGGTACGGCGGGGTGCCCTGCCCTGCACGGCCCAGCGGAGACCCTGGGCAGTGAGGCCAGCCGGGCAGGGCACAGCCCTCACAGGCTGTAGCGCACGCCTGCGACTTGTCTTCTCTGAGTTCCATCTGTGGGGGTCCCCGGCCCAGCAGTCCCCCCATATTCTCTGGGGCCAGGACTCTCGTGGGGAGAGGACTTCCTGCTCCTCGGGCTGTTTGATGTGAGGGACTGAGGGACGGCTGTCAGTCCTGCTCCTGCCTCTCTAAGAGTGAGGCCAGACTCCCTGGGCCTCAGTGTCCCCACGAGGATCAGAGCTGACCGCAGGGCAGACATCCCTGGGTCCCAGTGTCCTCAGAGCTGACCTCAGGGGGACATCCCTGAGCCTCAGTTTCCCCATGAGTAGCAGAGCTGACCACAGGGCGACCCAGGTCCCAGTAGGTTTGCCGTGTCTCTCTCCCGCTGACCGCCTGCAGGCAGGGATCCCCGGCGCCCAGCTGCCCTGGTTCCGGCTGGGCCAGCTGCCGCGCGGTCTCTCCCCCCGCAGGTGCTGGTCGTGTGGGACGAGAGCTCCAGCAAAGTCAGGAACTACCGAATCTTCGAGAAGGTGAGTGGCCCCGTGGGGGCTCGGCTGCGAATGGGGTGGGAGTCCCAGGCCCCTCCTCTCCTTGCCGGGCTGTGTCCTCGCCGAGCCTGGAGGGTTGGGGCGACCAGCCCTTCGCCCGAGTTTGCTCACAGACAGGATGAGGGAGGGGCTGGGTCGGGGTGGCCAGGAGCAGGCTGTCTGACACCCCCTCCCCCAGGACTCTAAATTCTACCTGGAAGGCGACGTGCTGTTTGTGAGCGTGGGAAGCCTGGTGGAGCACTACCACACGCACCTGCTTCCCGGCCACCAGAGCCTGCTGCTGCAACGGCCCTACGGCTACTCCGGGCCCAGGTGACGGCCGGCGCGTGAGACGGGGGCCCGGGGCGAGGCCAGGCCCCTGCTCCAGAGGCCCAGCTCTCCTGCAGGATCCCGGGACTGAACCCCACCAGGTGTGGTGGGCAGCAACGAGGAACACCCCCCCACCCCCCCACCCCCACCCCCGCACACCTGCCCTGCACTGGGCTGCTCTGGGAGCCAGGCGTGGGGGCAGCTGGGCTGTGCCCAGGGTGCCCAGGAATGCTAAGACGCCAAGTGCGGCCTCAATAAAAAGCCGTCTCCTCTGCTCAGTGGCCGAGCCTCTACTGAGAACGGGGTGGGAGTGGGAGGGGCTGGCTTAGGGGTCGTGGGCAGAGTCACACCGCACACCGTGGTGACAGAAGCACTGGCCTCACAGCCCTGTGAGGTGAAGCCCCTCTCCTGGGCACAGCCATAAGGGACTGGGCCTGGGCTCAGCCACAGTCGGGGGGACCCGGTGCTGGGTCCAGGCAGGAGCTGTAGAGCCCAGAAGCCCCCATGTCCACACTGTCCCTTTGATGGACTGATGTCTGGCCTTCCTGCATGCCCGGCCCCTCCTGCATGCCCGACCTGCACAGCAGCTAAGGCAGGAGGCTCTCAAGCATAAGGTTTAAGTCTGAGCTTTGGCATTGCATGTGCCAGAGTGATGCTCTAGTTGTCTCTCTCCCTCTCTCATGAATAAAGTTAAAAAAAATAAAATGAAATAAATCTAGGGCTGGGAGATAGCTCAGTGGGCATTGTTCAGCCTTGCTGTGCTGGGGGCCCTGTTGACCACCCACACACTACATGGGATTTCTGGGGATGGTGGAGCAGTGCTGTGGGGTCTCTCTTCTCTCTAAAGAAGTGACATGAGCTTGGGAGTCGGGCGGTAGCACAGCGGGTTAAGCACAAGAACCAGTGGAAGGATCCCGGTTCGAGCCCCCGGCTCCCCACCTGCAGGGGAGTCGCTTCCCAGGCGATGAAGCAGGTCTGCAGGTGTCTGTCTTTCTCTCCCCCTCTCTGTCTTCCCCTCCTCTCTCCATTTCTCTCGGTCCTATCCAACGACAGCAACAACAATAATAACCACAACAATGATAAAACGACAAGGGCAACAAAAGGGAATAAATAAATAAATATTAAAAAAAAGAAATGACATGAGCTGGGCAGTGTCTCACCTGGCTAAGCACACACATTATAGCGCATAAGGACCCGGGTCCCCACCTGCAGGGGGAAAGCCTCATGAGTGGTGACGCGGGGCTGCAGGGGTCTGTCTCCTTTCTTATCATCCCCTTTCCTCTCAATTTCTGGCAGTCTCTATCCAATAAATAAATAAAGATAATGAAAATGTTCAGGAAGGGAGGAAGAAACAGCATGACAGTCGGCCCAGGGAGGCCACGCAGCACACATGAAGGCCCGGGTTCCCTGCCCCGGGACAAGAGGAGCAGGCCTCTGGGATCCGCGCAGGAAGTCGGGGCAGTCGAGCCAGTGCTGAGCCGGGCCGCTCGGGCCATTCTGCTGCCGGTGCCCAGCCTCGACGGGCCCGGCCTCACCCGCCCCCCAGGCCCTGGGCCTGCCCAGTAGGGCTGCCTGCCTCCTGCCGGCCGGTGTCAGAGCCGTGGGTGACAGACGGCTCACACGGCAGCCGTCCTGTTTCTCTGGCGGGCGAGAGAGCGAGGCTTGGGCACAGGCCGTGCTGCACACACTGCCGTGTGATCCCACACTACTGTGTGATCCCGCCCTGCCTCCCCCTGCCCGGCCGCCCGCCACCCCACACCCTTGATGGTCCTGGTGGGTGTATCCTCACCCGGCTGAGGAGGCCGGGCCCTGGGGGGAGCTGAGCCCGGCCCCAGTCCGAGGGGAAGACTGGCCCATCCTGCCCTCACGGCACAGTGAGGGAGACTGAGGCGCCCATGTTCACAGTGGTCCTGGAGACAGTCCCCCGGGGCTCAGGAGCTGGCTGTCCAGAGCGTCCTGCGTGCCTTCTGCTCACGGGAGCTTGACTGGTAAGAGCTCTCAGGACCGGCAGGCGGCTCACCTGAGGGCACACACACTTCACCGCTGTGAGGTCCTGCATTCAAGCCCTGGAACCACAGGGGAGCACCACGCTGGCACTGGGGGAGCTCTGCAGATGGTGGAATGGTGCTGGGCTGTCTCCCTTCTCTCTCTCTCTTGCCTCCAGAGTTATCTCTAAGGCTCGGTGCTGGCACTTCAAATCCACTGCTCCTGGCGGCCATTTCCTAGTTGGACAGGACAGAGAGAAGTTGAGAGGGGAGGGGAGACAGAGTGACAGAGAGACACCTGCAGCCCTGCCCCACCGCTTGTGAAGCTTTCCTCCTGTATGGGGGACCAGAGGCTTGAACCCGGGTCCTTGCGCACTGTAGTGTGTGCTCAACCAGGTGCGCCACCGCCTGGCACCTCTCTCATCTCGCTGTCTCTCCACCTGTCTAATAAAATGAGAAAAATTGGGCCAGGAGGCAGCTCAGCTGTGTTGGACTTTGAGACCAGCATGGTGCTTAAAAAAGAAAGTGTGGGAGTTGGGAGTCGGCGGTGGCGCAGCGGGGTAAGCGCAGGCGGCGCAAAGCACAAGGACCGGCGTCAAGATCCCCGTTCGAGCCCCCGGCTCCCCACCTGCGGGGGAGTCGCTTCCCAGGCGGTGAAGCAGGTCTGCAGGTGTCTGTCTTTCTCTCCCCTCTCTGTCTTCCCCTCCTCTCTCCATGTCTCTCTGTCCTATCCAACAACGACGACATCAATAACAATAATAACTACAACAATTAAACAAGGGCAACAAAAGGAAATAAATAAAAATAATAATAAAAAGAAAAATGCTTTTGGGGGTCTGGGCAATGGTGCACCTGGTTAAGAGCACACAGCACTAAGTGCAAGGACCCAAGTTCGAGCCCCCGGCTCCCCACCTGCAGGGGGGAGGCTTCCCAGGCGGCGAAGCAGGTCTGCAGGTGTCTCTCTTTCTCTCCCCCTCTCTGTCTCCCTCTCCCCTCTCAATTTCTCTCGTCCTGTCCAGTAAAATGGGGTAAGATGGTCTCCAGGAGCAGTGGACCCGCAGTGCCGGCACTGAGCCCCAGCGACGACCCTGGAGGGAGGAGCAAAGGAAAGTGATTTCTGGAGAAGAGTCCACACAGGACACTCAGGCCTCTGTGGGTGTGGGCGCCCCTCCAGCCCCCTGCCTCTCTGCACGGAGCGACCCCTGCTGGCCAGAGGCCGAGACCAAGGCCCTCCTGCCCCGTGCCCCGCTGGCCTGTAGAGCGCCCAGGGCACCCACCACCTGCAGGTGCAGCTGGCACCCGGCCAAGCCCATGTGACCCCAGTCACATGTCTGGTCTCGGCCTGTCCCTCGGGCAGGACTCTGGCCCCGGGCACCGCCACCCCATCAACCTACCTTCCCGCACCCCTGCCGGATGGAGGGTGCAGACCCCCAGCTCTCCCTCCCCCAGCTGGGGCCCCCTTTTCCTTTCCTGTGGACCCGCCCTCTGTTCCCCTCTTGAGCTGGGCCAGCATCACCCTCGGGGGGCCCGCGTCAGTCTTGCCCGGCGTGAGCGCAGGCCTGCAGGCCGGGCCGGGCCGTGGTTCACGGCGGCTCTTGTGGCTCTGGCTGGACCTGTGGTCTCCTTCCTGCTCTGGGCAGCCACGGGCATCGGGCTCCAGGGCCACGGCTGTGTTTTGTGCTCCTGTCTCCCGGGCCCAGCGCCAGCACCAGGAATCACGCCTCCTGGTGGCCGTTTTCTTGTTTTGTTTTGTCTTATTTTACTTTATTCAATAGGACAGAAAGAAGTTGAGAGGGGAGAGGGAGATAGAAAGAGAGAGGCGCCGGTTAAGTGCACAAATTGCTAACGACAAGCATATGTGCAGGACCTGGGTTTGAGCCCCTGCTCCCCACCTGCGGGGCTCAGCGTCTCACGAGTGTGTCTCTTCCTGCCTCTCTATCTCCCCCTCCTCTCTCAGTTTCTCTGTCCTATTGAATTAAAAACAAAAAGGGCCCCCGGACCAATGGATTCATAGTGCTGGCACCAAGCCCCAGAAACAACACTGGAGGCAAAACGGAGACAGAAGGAGAGAGAGAGAGGAGAGAGAAGGAGAGAGAGAGGAGAGAGAGAGGGAGAGAGGAGAGAGGGAGAGAAGGAGAGAGAGAGAAGGAGAGAGAGAGAGAGGGAGAGAGGAGAGAGGGAGAGAAGGAGAGAGAGAGGAGAGAGAGAGAGAGGGAGAGAGAGAGAAGGAGAGAGAGAGAGGAGAGAGAGAGGGAGAGAGAGAGAGGAGAGAGGGAGAGAGGAGAGAGAGAGAGAAGGAGAGAGGGAGAGAGGAGAAAGAGAGAGAAGGAGAGAGAGAGAAAGAGGAGAGAGAGATGGAGAGAGAGAGAGGGAGAGAGGAGAGAGAGAGGGAGAGAGAGAAGGAGAGAGAGAGAGAGAAGGAGAGAGAGAGAGAGGGAGAGAGAAGGAGAGAGAGAGAGAGAAGGAGAGAGAGAGAGAGAGAGAGAGAGAGAGGCCTGCAGACCTGCCTCACTGCTCATGAAGCGCCACTGCAGGTTGGGAGTGGGGCTCGAACCCCAGTCCTTGTGCACTTAACCGGCTGCACTGCTGCCTGGACCCCGTCCCTAGGTTTCCCTGGGACGTTCTCTGGGAACCTGACCCCGAGCTCTAGAACCTTCCGCCCTTTCCCAGCAACATCACTGTTCCAGCTCCCAGCCCAGCCCAGCCCAGCGCGGGCAGAGGCTTCCTTTGGCCCCGCGTCCCTGCCAGTACCTGGCACCGTCCCACTGTTTGCTTCATCTTTTGCCAATCTGGTGGGTGTTTAATGACGGCATTTATTTGCACTTAGCTAATTCCTCACAGGGTTATTGGCCATTTTGATTCTGTCTCCTGTCAAGTGGCTTCTCGGATCTTGTCCCACGTGCTGTTTGTTCCTTATCCGTGGAGAGCGTTTCTCTACGTAGTGTTCCAAGGGGCAGTAACCGCAGCACACGTCTCCTCCAGATCCCATCGCCGTTTCCTGGATGGGGTGAGGGTTCCTGCTCGTCTGTCTTCCCCTGACTTGTCCTCCTCTCCCCACCCACCCTCTGCAGCCCGCCCTCTCACACTCCCCTGCAAAGCCAGCGCCTTTCCCAGCTCCACATGCCGGCAGGACTGCTGCTGAACTGCCCTGTTTGCCCCTCTGGCCCTGGGCCGATGCCAAGGCACCTCAGTCCTCCACGGTGAAGCTCCAGGATGTAGCCGCC
Source organism: Erinaceus europaeus (assembly GCF_950295315.1). Taxonomy (NCBI): domain Eukaryota; kingdom Metazoa; phylum Chordata; class Mammalia; order Eulipotyphla; family Erinaceidae; genus Erinaceus; species Erinaceus europaeus. Next base: position 184,460,318 of record NC_080164.1, on the reverse strand, counting down.
AGTGCACTAATGACACACACACACACACACACACACACACACACTCTCTCTCTCTCTCTCTTTTTTTGCCTCCAGGGTTGTCTCTGGGGGGCTTGGTGCCGGCACGATGAATCCACTGCTCCTGGCGGCCATTTTCCTATTTTATTGGACAGGACAGAGAGAAATTGAGAGGGAAAGGGACATACGGAGGGGGAGAGAGAGACACTGCTTGTGAAGTGTCCCTCCTGCAGGTGGGGAGCTCGGGCTCAAACCTGCTTCCTTGCGCTTTGTACAATGTACACTTGACCAGATGTGCCACTGCCCCGCCCCTGTCACTACTCTTTTTAAAAATTTTAATGTCAACTTTTTAAAAAAATTTTATTGCCACGAGGGTTATTGGTGGGGCTTGGTGTTGGCACTACGAATCCACTGCTTTCTGTGGCCATATTTCCTTTTTTCCCCTCCTTTATAGTTTATTGGACGGGACAGAGAGAAATTGAGAGGGGAGGGGGAGAGAGAGAGCGAGAGAGACAGAGACCCCTGCAGCCCTGCTCCACAGCTCGTGAAGCCTCCCCCCGGCAGGTGGGGACCAGGGGCTTGAACCTGGGTCCTAGTACATGGTGATGTGTGTGCTCAAGCAGGTGCACCACCACCTGGCCCCCAGTTCTCCTCCTCCTCCTCCTCCTTCAGGCTTATCACTGGGGCTTGGTGCAGGCACTCGGAATCTGCTGCTCTCTGCAGCCGTTTTTCCCTTCTCTCTCTCTCTCTTTCTATGGGATAGGGACAGAGAGAAATGGAGTGGGGAGGGGGAGACAGAGAGACCCCTGCAGCCCTGCTTCACCACTCGTGAAGCTCCCCCCTGCAGGTGGGGACTGGGGGCTTGAACCTGGGTCCTTGCACATGGTGACGTGTGCTCCACTGGGTGTGCTCCACTGGGTGTGTTACCACCCAGCCCCCTACTCTTTTCTTTTCAGAGAGGGGAGGGAGGGAGAGACAGAGGAGAGACACCTGAGTGCAGCTGACACCCATACTCCCATACTCCCCTCTGCCATCCAGCCTGGACTCCCACGTGCAGAGCCACGGGCTCCCTACTGCTCACCCTACAGCCGGAGCCCCTGGCACCCATGTCCCATGTTTGCCCGCTCACAGCTTTTGGGAGTGCGGAAACCGAGAGAGATGCCCGGCACAGCACTGGGTGTGACCACGCGCTCGCCTGTCCCCGTCCCAGACCCCGGCGGCGACCCCACTCCAGACCGCCGTGGGCGACCCCTTCTGGGGCTGCCGACCTGACCCCTCGGCTGAAGGGGTTTCGCCCCTGACCGGGTGGCGGCCGTGGCTTCCGCCCGGCCGCTTGGTCCCAGCTGCAGGGTGCCCTTGAGTGACATGGATCTCCAGGCTCAGGACACTCGGCGTGGTGATGAGCAGCAGACGCCTACGGGCGCCCGCAAGATGGAGTTCTCACGGTGTCCAGATAGAGCCCCGAGGGGCCAGTGCCGTGGCGCCGGGGGTGTGGGGGCTGGGACTCATGGAGTCAGTCGGGTAAGGGCTGCTCCCCTGCCACAGACCAGCCCTTCCACAGGGTGCCGCCAGTTCAGGGTGAGAGTGGGGCCAGCCCGCCTTGCCCTCAGCCCGCCTTGCCCTCAGCCCGTCTTGCCCAAAGTCCGACTAACTTAGGCCATCAGTGGCCCGCTGGGGGGTCAGATGCCCGCTGGGGTCAGATGCCCGCTGGGGGTCAGATGCCCGCTGGGGTCAGATGCCCGCTGGGGGGGTCAGATGCCCGCTGGGGGTCAGATGCCAGCTGGGGTCAGATGCCCGCTGGGGTCAGATGCCCGCTGGGGGGTCAGATGCCCGCTGGGGGGTCAGATGCCCGCTGGGGGTCAGATGCCCGCTGGGGTCAGATGCCCGCTGGGGGGTCAGATGCCCGCTGGGGGTCAGATGCCCGCTGGGGTCAGATGCCCACTGGGGGTCAGATGCCCGCTGGGGTCAGATGCCCGCTGGGGGGTCAGATGCCCGCTGGGGTCAGATGCCCGCTGGGGGTCAGATGCCCGCTGGGGGTCAGATGCCCACTGGGGTCAGATGCCCGCTGGGGTCAGATGCCCGCTGGGGGGGTCAGATGCCCACTGGGGGTCAGATGCCCGCTGGGGTCAGATGCCCGCTGGGGGTCAGATGCCCGCTGGGGTCAGATGCCCGCTGGGGTCAGATGCCCGCTGGGGGGTCAGATGCCCTCTGGGGTCAGATGCCCGCTGGGGGGGTCAGATGCCCGCTGGGGGTCAGATGCCCGCTGGGGTCAGATGCCCGCTGGGGTCAGATGCCCGCTGGGATCAGATGCCCGCCTGGGGGTCAGATGCCCGCTGGGGTCAGATGCCCGCTGGGGGGTCAGATGCCCGCTGGGGTCAGATGCCCGCTGGGGGGTCAGATGCCCGCTGGGGTCAGATGCCCGCTGGGGGTCAGATGCCCGCTGGGGGTCACATGCCCGCTGGGTGTCAGATGCCCGCTGGGGTCACATGCCCGCTGGGGGTCAGATGCCCGCCGGGGTCAGATGCCCGCTGGGGGGGTCAGATGCCCGCTGGGGGTCAGATGCCAGCTGGGGGGTCAGATGCCCGCTGGGGGGTCAGATGCCCGCTGGGGGGGTCAGATGCCTGCTGGGGCGGTCAGATGCCCGCTGGGGTCAGATGCCCGCTGGGGGGGGTCAGATGCCTGCTGGGGTCAGATGCCCGCTGGGGGGGGTCAGATGCCCGCTGGGGGTCAGATGCCCGCTGGGGTCAGATGCCCGCTGGGGGGGTCAGATGCCCGCTGGGGGGTCAGATGCCCGCTGGGGGTCAGATGCCCTCTGGGGGTCAGATGCCCGCTGGGGATCAGATGCCCGCTGGGGGTCAGATGCCCTCTGGGGTCAGATGCCCGCTGGGGGTCAGATGCCCGCTGGGGGTCAGATGCCCTCTGGGGTCAGATGCCCGCTGGGGGTCAGATGCCCGCTGGGGGTCAGATGCCCGCTGGGGGTCAGATGCCCGCTGGGGGGGGTCAGATGCCCGCTGGGGGGTCAGATGCCCGCTGGGGGGTCAGATGCCCGCTGGGGTCAGATGCCCGCTGGGGTCAGATGCCTGCTGGGGGGGTCAGATGCCCGCTGGGGTCAGATGCCCGCTGGGGTCAGATGCCTGCTGGGGTCAGATGCCCGCTGGGGTCAGATGCCCGCTGGGGGGTCAGATGCCCGCTGGGGGGTCAGATGCCCGCTGGGGGTCAGATGCCCGCTGGGGTCAGATGCCCGCTGGGGGTCAGATGCCCGCTGGGGTCAGATGCCCACTGGGGGTCAGATGCCCGCTGGGGTCAGATGCCCGCTGGGGGGTCAGATGCCCGCTGGGGTCAGATGCCCGCTGGGGTCAGATGCCCGCTGGGGGTCAGATGCCCGCTGGGGTCAGATGCCCGCTGGGGAGGTCAGATGCCCGCTGGGGGGGTCAGATGCCCGCTGGGGGTCAGATGCCAGCTGGGGGGTCAGATGCCCGCTGGGGGGTCAGATGCCCGCTGGGGGGTCAGATGCCCGCTGGGGCGGTCAGATGCCCGCTGGGGTCAGATGCCCGCTGGGGGGGTCAGATGCCTACTGGGGTCAGATGCCCGCTGGGGGGGGTCAGATGCCCGCTGGGGGTCAGATGCCCGCTGGGGTCAGATGCCCGCTGGGGGGGTCAGATGCCCGCTGGGGGGTCAGATGCCCGCTGGGGGTCAGATGCCCTCTGGGGTCAGATGCCCACTGGGTGTCAGATGCCCGCTGGGGGTCAGATGCCCGCTGGGGGTCAGATGCCCTCTGGGGTCAGATGCCCGCTGGGGGTCAGATGCCCGCTGGGGGTCAGATGCCCTCTGGGGTCAGATGCCCGCTGGGGGTCAGATGCCCGCTGGGGGTCAGATGCCCGCTGGGGGGGGTCAGATGCCCGCTGGGGGGTCAGATGCCCGCTGGGGTCAGATGCCCGCTGGGGTCAGATGCCCGCTGGGGTCAGATGCCTGCTGGGGGGGTCAGATGCCCGCTGGGGTCAGATGCCCGCTGGGGTCAGATGCCTGCTGGGGGGGTCAGATGCCCGCTGGCGGTCAGATGCCCGCTGGGGTCAGATGCCCGCTGGGGTCAGATGCCCGCTGGGGTCAGATGCCCGCCTGGGGGTCAGATGCCCGCTGGGGTCAGATGCCCGCTGGGGGGTCAGATGCCCGCTGGGGTCAGATGCCCGCTGGGGGGTCAGATGCCCGCTGGGGTCAGATGCCCGCTGGGGGTCAGATGCCCGCTGGGGGTCACATGCCCGCTGGGGGTCAGATGCCCGCTGGGGGTCAGATGCCCTCTGGGGTCAGATGCCCGCTGGGGGTCAGATGCCCGCTGGGGGTCAGATGCCCGCTGGGGTCAGATGCCCGCCTGGGGGTCAGATGCCCGCTGGGGTCAGATGCCCGCTGGGGGGTCAGATGCCCGCTGGGGTCAGATGCCCGCTGGGGGTCAGATGCCCGCTGGGGGTCACATGCCCGCTGGGGGTCAGATGCCCGCTGTGGTCACATGCCCGCTGGGGGTCAGATGCCCGCCTGGGTCAGATGCCCGCTGGGGGGGTCAGATGCCCGCTGGGGGTCAGATGCCAGCTGGGGGGTCAGATGCCCGCTGGGGGGTCAGATGCCCTCTGGGGGGGTCAGATGCCCGCCTGGGTCAGATGCCCGCTGGGGGGGTCAGATGCCCGCTGGGGGTCAGATGCCAGCTGGGGGGTCAGATGCCCGCTGGGGGGTCAGATGCCCGCTGGGGGGGTCAGATGCCCGCTGGGGTCAGATGCCCGCTGGGGGGGGTCAGATGCCCGCCGGGGTCAGATGCCCGCTGGGGGGGTCAGATGCCCGCTGGGGTCAGATGCCCGCTGGGGGGTCAGATGCCTGCTGGGGGTCAGATGCCCGCTGGGGGGGTCAGATGCCCGCTGGGGGGTCAGATGCCCGCTGGGGGGTCAGATGCCCGCTGGGGTCAGATGCCCGCTGGGGTCAGATGCCCGCTGGGGGTCACATGCCCGCTGGGGGTCACATGCCCGCTGGGGGTCAGATGCCCGCTGGGGGGGTCAGATGCCCGCTGGGGGGGTCAGATGCCCGCCGGGGTCAGATGCCCGCTGGGGGGGTCAGATGCCCGCTGGGGTCAGATGCCCGCTGGGGGGGTCAGATGCCCTCTGGGGTCAGATGCCCGCTGGGGGTCAGATGCCCGCTGGGGTCAGATGCCCGCTGGGGTCAGATGCCCGCTGGGGTCAGATGCCCGCTGGGGGGTCAGATGCCCACTGGGGTCAGATGCCCGCTGGGGGGTCAGATGCCCACTGGGGTCAGATGCCCGCTGGGGGGTCAGATGCCCGCTGGGGTCAGATGCCCGCTGGGGGTCAGATGCCCGCTGGGGGTCACATGCCCGCTGGGGGTCAGATGCCCGCCGGGGTCAGATGCCCGCTGGGGGGGTCAGATGCCCGCTGGGGGTCAGATGCCAGCTGGGGGGTCAGATGCCCGCTGGGGGGTCAGATGCCCGCTGGGGGGGTCTGATGCCCGCTGGGGTCAGATGCCCGCTGGGGGGGTCAGATGCCCGCTGTGGTCAGATGCCCCCTGGGGGGTCAGATGCCCGCTGGGGTCAGATGCCCGCTGGGGGGTCAGATGCCCGCTGGGGGGGGTCAGATGCCCGCTGGGGGGGTCAGATGCCCGCTGGGGGGGTCAGATGCCTGCTGGGGGGTCAGATGCCCGCTGGGGTCAGATGCCCGCTGGGGGGTCAGATGCCCTCTGGGGTCAGATGCCCGCTGGGGGGTCAGATGCCCGCTGGGGTCAGATGCCCGCTGGGGGTCAGATGCCCGCTGGGGGTCACATGCCCGCTGGGGGTCAGATGCCCGCTGGGGTCACATGCCCGCTGGGGGTCAGATGCCCGCCGGGGTCAGATGCCCGCTGGGGGGGTCAGATGCCCGCTGGGGGTCAGATGCCAGCTGGGGGGTCAGATGCCCGCTGGGGGGTCAGATGCCCGCTGGGGGGGTCAGATGCCCGCTGGGGTCAGATGCCCGCTGGGGGGGTCAGATGCCTGCTGGGGGGTCAGATGCCCGCTGGGGGGTCAGATGCCCGCTGGGGTCAGATGCCCGCTGGGGGGGTCAGATGCCCGCTGGGGGTCAGATGCCCGCTGGGGTCAGATGCCCGCTGGGGGTCACGGGCGTGAGGCGCGGGCAGCACCGCCCCTCCCCGGGGCCTGCAAGCGGCGGCCGGAGCGGGCCGGATAAGGTCCGAGGACGGGGCACCGCCCAGCTGCACAGCCCAGGAGGCTCCCGGCGCCGACCCCAGACGACCGCCAGCGGGCGCGCCGAGCGGGACCGGACGCCTGGGAGGGGCCGCGACCCCCGAGGGTCAGCGCAGCTCGGCCCCGCCCCGCCCCGCAGGCCCCGCCCCTCCCCGCAGGCCCCGCCCCGATACCCCACCCACACGGCGACGTTCCCCAGGCCCGGCCCCCGCGCGCAGCCAATCACGGGCCGCGTTGCTGCGCCGCGCCGCGCGGGTGGGCCAATGGGCCGGCGCGTTGTTGCGCTGCGGCGTCCGGCTGAGGGCGGGGCGGCAGGACGGGCGGCGGCCACATCGACCCCGAGCGCCGGCGGCCTGGGCGCCAGGTGAGGCCCGTGTCTCCGCGGGGCCGCGCCGCCGCTCCTGTTACTGGCCCGCGGCGGTTGTTGCGCCGTCGGGGTGCTGGGCGCGGCGCGGGGCCGCGGGGGCTCGCGTTACTGCTATTGCTGTTGTTGTTGTTCGCCCCGCCCCAGCGCCGTAGCGTGACCGTCGTCGTCGGGCCGAGTGCGGCGGGAGCCCCAGCCCGCTCGCCGGCCGCATCTCCCTCCGGCGCCTCGTGGCCTCCCAGGCGGGCGACCGCGCGGGGCTTCCGGGGTTCGCGGCGGGGAAGGGGCGCCGCGGGTCTCGCGAGAACAGGGCGGCCGGGCCGGGCTCGGGAGGCGGCCTGTCGCTCCGCCTCCGTCTCTCCGTCTCTCTCTGTCTCTGTCTCTCCGCCTCTCTGTCTCCGTCTCTCCGTCTCCCTCTGTCTCTCCGTCTCTCCGTCTCTGTCTCTCCGTCTCTCTGTCTCTCCGTCTCTCCGTCTCTGTCTCTCCGTCTCCCTCTGTCTCTGTCTCTCTGCCTCTGTCTCTCCGTCTCTCTGTCTCTCCGTCTCCCTCTGTCTCTCCGTCTCTCTGTCTCTCTGTCTCTGTCTGTCTCTGTCTCTCCGTCTTTCTGTCTCTCTGTCTGTCTCTGTCTCTCTCTCCGTCTCCCTCTGTCTCTCTGTATCTCCGTCTCTCTGTCTCTCCGTCTCCGTCTCCCTCTGTCTCTCCGTCTCCCTCTGTCTCTCTGTCTCTCTGTCTCTGTCTCTCTCTGTCTCTCCGTCTCCGTCTCCCTCTGTCTCTCCGTCTCCCTCTGTCTCTCTGTCTCTCTGTCTCTGTCTCTCTCTGTCTCTCCGTCTCCGTCTCCCTCTGTCTCTCCGTCTCCCTCTGTCTCTCTGTCTCTCTGTCTCTGTCTCTCTCTGTCTCTCCGTCTCCATCTCCCTCTGTCTCTCCGTCTCTCTGTCTCTCTCTCCATCTCTGTCTCTCCGTCTCTCTGTCTCCGTCTCTGTCTGTCTCTCTGCCTCTCCCTCTCTCTGTCTCCGTCTCTCTGTCTCCCTGTCTCTCTGTCTCTCTCTGTCTCCGTCTCCCTCTGTCTCTCGGTCTGTCTCTCTGTCTCTCCATCTCTCTGTCTCTGTCTCTCTCCCTCTCTTCCTCTCCCTGTCTCTCTGTCTCTCCCTCTATCTCTCCCTCTTCCTGTCCTCTCCTCTCTGTCTCTCCCTCTCTCTGTCTCTCCCTCTGTCTCCCTCTCTTTGTCTCTCCCTCTGTCTCTCCCTCTCTGTCTCTCTATCTCTCCCTCTCTTCCTCTCCTCTCTGTCTCTCCTTCTCTGTCTCTCTCTGTCTCTCTCCTCTCCACTTCTCCCTCTCTCTCCCCCTCTCTCTCCCCCCCTCCTCACTCCCTGGCTCCCTCCCTCTGGGCCTGTTCTGGCTCCGCACCAGGAGCTTGACTGCAGCCCGGCTCGCCTTGCTCTCCCCACCCTCCCCTCCTCACGCTCTGCCTCTGCAGCCTCCCAGCCGCCGCCTCCGCCCGGGTTCCCGCCCGGGTTCCCGCGGGCTCTGCTCGGCCCACTGGGCCGGGGCAGCGGAGGGGCGGGTCTGAGCCCGGAGCTGCGGGGTCTCCGTTCTGCTGACGCAGTGAGCGCAGTGGTTAGTGCGAGACGTCTCCCAGCTGCCGCCCGGGCTCCGCCGTCCTGTCCCGCCCTGCGGGTCTCGCTGGGCGCCTGCCTGGGGGCGAGGGCACCGCCGTCCTCCTGTGTCCGACCGCTCTCACTTGCCTGCTCCCCCAAGCTCCATCGGGGGCTGCAGACGGGGCAGTGGCCGTTTTACCAGCTGAGTAGTATTCCGCTGCGTCCTGGACCTCGGCCGCTCAGCCTGTCGGGCACACCGCTCGGTGCAACGTCCCCGGGGGGCCTCGCCCCGTCGGGACCGTGACCGTGACCGTGACCGTGACCTCGAGCCGCGGAGGGCACGGTGACCTTAGGCGAGTCCCCGTCGGCCCGCGTGGGCGGAGGGTCGTGGGCCTGTTGTAAGGGCGCTGCTGTCCTCGCACTCTGCAGGGAGCCGGGACACAGAGATGAACGGCCACGGCCGCGCCGCAGTGGTGACCTCACCGCCTCCCACCACGGCCCCGCACAAGGAGAGGTACTTCGACCGGGTGGACGAGACTGACCCCGAGTACTTGCGTGAGAGGAACATGGCTCCGGACCTCCGGCAGGACTTCAACATGATGGAGCAGAAGAAGAGGGTGTCCATGATTCTGCAGAGCCCCGTAAGAGACGCCTCCCGTCTTCCTTCCTCCCTTCCTCCAGGACTCCCAGCATGCTCTGCGGTGGTGGCATCGGGGCCTCCTGGGCGCCGCCGGAGGATTCCGTTGACCTCGCGGTCGGAGGAAGTGAGAAGTCCTCAGTGTCTTAGACAGTGCCTCACTGCTTCTCCAGCCTTGTAAGAATATTTTTAGTTACCGTCACGGGACAGGACAGAGAGACACTGACAGGAGGAGGAGACGGGGAGAGAGAGAGGGAGAGGGAGAGAGAGAGGCGCCTGCAGCGCTGCCCCCCTGCTCGTGAAGCTTTTCCCCTGCAGGTGGGGGCCGGGGGCTTGAACCCGGGTCCCCGTGCACTGTAGTGTGTGCGCTTCACCAGGTGCGCCCCTGCCCGGCCCCTCCGGAGTCTCTGTCTTGGGGCCATTTCCTGGGCCCGGGAGGCACCGGCCAGGCTGGGTGGGGGGCGTTTTCCAGGCCGAGGGAGCAGCTCCAGGGTGGAGCGCTGAGGCAGGGTGGCGGGCGGGGGCACGACGAGCCGGGCCGGGGCCTCGGGGAAGGCCTTCGGTCTGTCAGCGCGTCCTGCAGGGAGAACGAGGTTCAGCGGGGCCATGCGGCGCTCAGTCCAGCTCTGCGGGCTTTCCGCTGCTCCCGGGCCAGCCCACAGAATGGGTGCGGTGACAGTGCGGCCAGGATGTGCTGGCAGGGGCTCCCTAGGGACATCTCTCACAGGACTTTTTGCCCTCGATTGAAGCCACACGTTGCTTGTCGCTTCCGTGCTGAAGCGGTGGGCACAGGAGGCAAGCCTGTGTGACGCTCAGCTGCTTGGAGAGCCCAGGCCACGCCGGCCAGAGCCACACAGCGAGCTCTCGTCCTTGGGCTCATGTTATCCAGAAACTTCTGGCCAGACCTGCCCCCCCCCCAATATAAGATCACGCGGAGCTGTGTCCCCACCTCTGTTGGAAACTGCAGTGGTTCTCCCAAGGCCACGGATGTCAGCTGACCGTGTCTGTGACCGCATTCACGCGCACCCACCCATCTTTCCCTGGTCCTGCCTTCTGTTCCTTTCCAAGTCACACCTACTACTTACAAGCGCACCCCTGCCCCGCGTCCTGATGGAACTGGAGTTCAGAGCTCGCGAATGTGACTCACTTTCATAGGATATGTGGAGAAATATATTTTTAAATTATTTATTATTGGATAGAGGCAGAAACTGAGAGGGGAGGAGGAGATAGAGAGAGACAGAGACACACCCGCAGCCCTGCTTCACCACTCGTGAAGCTTCCCTCCTGCAGGTGGGGACCAGGGGCTTGAACCTGGGTGCTTGCTCACTGTAGTGTGTGCGCTCAACCAGGTGCCTGGCACCGAGAAGTGTTTTAATTTGGTCCACGGAAGCTGCAAAGCTCTGTTTTAGGAGTGGGTTTACGTCAAGACCAGAGTCGGCCTGGTTTAGTCTCTAATTGAGAGTATCTGGTTAGAGGACGGATATTGTAGGACTCATTTTCCAAGTAAAATGAGTTTTGAAACCTATTTTTAAACAAATTTTTATTATTTATTTTCCCTTTTGTTGCCCTTGTTGTTTTATTGTTGTAGTTGTTACTGATGTTGTTGGATAGGACAGAGAGACATGGAGAGAGGAGGGGAAGACAGAGGGGGAGAGAAAGACAGACACCTGCAGACCTGCTTCACCGCCCGTGAAGCGACTCCCCTGCAGGTGGGGAGCCGGGGGCTCGAACCGGGATCCTCACGCCGGTCCCTGTGCTTCGTACCATGTGCGCCTAGCCCGCTGCGCTACCGCCCGCCTCCTTTGAAACCTGTTTTTAAGATGTGCTAAGCGCACTGAGTGCACATTGCTGGCAGCCCTGCTAGGACTGCAGGGAGCGGTTTGCCGTGACTCCTGTTACTCTTTCACTAGTCATACCTGTATTTACTCCTACAAAACTGGATTAAGCTGCCTTTCTCAGCCTTGTCACTCAGCATTTCCAGAGTGACTGTGCGCTGGGACTGTTTCTGCCACCTGGCGCCGTGGGTGTGCACACACCTCCACTCTGGCGTCTCTCCCCGGCCGGCACGCTGCCTGCTCCCTGGTGTCCTGTAGCCTGTGGACTTGCTTATTTCACTCATTTATTTTCTTGTTGCCCTGACTCCACCTCTCTGGGTTGACAGAGCTAGTCCCCAGATAGAAAGAGATAGGCTTCCTCCAGTGAGGGTGCGGGTGGGGCCTAGGCTGGAACCGGGCCCTTTTTTTTTTCTTTTTTAAAATTTTCTCAACGATGTTGGGATGGTCTCTTTATGATTTGCGCTTGACCCGATGGGTGGAGTCCTTACTAGACACTTCTGCCTCTGTGATCTGTAACAGTGTCTGTGACACTGTGCTCACAGTTGAATGTTCCACATTTTCAGCTCTGATACTGCTCAGTACTTTCTAGAGAGAATGCACCAGCTTGGACTACAAAAAACAATTTATGAGAACACGCATTCTTCCCAGTGCAGAGTGAGCGGGCCAGAAGCCAGTCTGCATGGTGGCTGCCCGGCCATCCCCGGGCAGGAGTCCCAAGAGTCTCACTGTTTGACTCGCCTCAAACCAGGCTTTCTGTGAAGAGCTGGAGTCGATGATCCAGGAGCAGTTTAAGAAGGGGAAGAATCC